>NC_053494.1:46995472-47295472 GCF_905171775.1 Rana temporaria
GTTGGTGTAGATGGGGGGGGGATGTTGGTGTAGATGGGGGGGGATGTTGGTGTAGATGGGGGGGGATGTTGGTGTAGATGGGGGGGGATGTTGGTGTAGATGGGGGGGGGATGTTGGTGTAGATGGGGGGGGGATGTTGGTGTAGATGGGGGGGGGGGGTTGGTGTAGATGGGGGGGGGTGTTGGTGTAGATGGGGGGGATGTTGGTGTAGATGGGGGGGGATGTTGGTGTAGATGGGGGGGGATGTTGGTGTAGATGGGGGGGGGATGTTGGTGTAGATGGGGGGGGGGTGTTGGTGTAGATGGGGGGGGGATGTTGGTGTAGATGGGGGGGGGGTGTTGGTGTAGATGGGGGGGGATGTTGGTGTAGATGGGGGGGGGATGTTGGTGTAGATGGGGGGGGGGGTTGGTGTAGATGGGGGGGATGTTGGTGTAGATGGGGGGGGGATGTTGGTGTAGATGGGGGGGGATGTTGGTGTAGATGGGGGGGATGTTGGTGTAGATGGGGGGGGGATGTTGGTGTAGATGGGGGGGGGGATGTTGGTGTAGATGGGGGGGGATGTTGGTGTAGATGGGGGGGGGTGTTGGTGTAGATGGGGGGATGTTGGTGTAGATGGGCGACGTTACCCGGTATGATCCTGGCGTAGTTGGCGGCACACCTGCAGCTCTCCTTCTTGACCTCTGGGAATGGATCTACGATGGTCCTCTGTAATATCCTCACCATCTCCTCCAGGTAGGGGCCCAGTTTCCTCCCACACACCTCCACCAGCAGGGTGAGGAGCTGGCTGAGGCCCAGGCGGAGCTCCTCAGAGGGCTCTGTGATCTCCTGGTGGCCCAGGCGTTGGGTGATGGTCGGGATGAGGTAGGGAAGGGACTCCTCAGGTCTGGGCACATTGGTGACACAATAGGTGAGGATCTGGATGGACACCTCCCGGCACTTCTCCATGGGGTCCGCCAAGGACCGGAGCAGAGGTCTCAGCAGCTCCCCGAACACCTCCTGCAGAGCCCCGCTGGACAGCCGCTTATCTTCCACCTCCTTCTGGATGGCGGCCAGGGCTCTCCTCCGGGTGCTCTTGTTGTCATCGTTCAGGCAGTTCAGATTCCGGGCCAGGGCCTGAGAGACCTCACTGGCTGCACGCTGCTCTCCCTCCGCCGCCATGTTTGTCGGCCTTAGTTACCACAAGCGGCTTCCTCAACTCAGCGCAGCAACGACGCTTTCAACAAGCTTTGTTAACAACGAACACTCGGCAATAGGAGCGGCGAGCTGTGGTTGCTAGGCGACGCGAGTTGTCAGGCCTGTCAGCCGTTCTCCTTTCTCTACAACAGAAATGTTAGGCGGGTAACAGTCCAGAATGTTGCGGAAAAAGGATTTTGAAATAAAATAAAATTTAAGGAATAGAACAATCTCTTCCAGGCCCATTCACACCAGGATCCATTTTTCATTCATATTTGCATGCAGCTGACATGTGTGTTTCTGTTTGTCCTATGAGATCACTTCCTTCCTTCTTTCTTTGGGCTTTTATGTGTACTGTGGAAAAAAAGGAAAAATAAACTGCGCTAAGAAATGTAACAAACCCAGTGGTGGCTGGTGCTCAACATTTGGGGGGGTGCAAACAAACGAAAAAACAAAACAAAACATCAATTGCAGCCTCACTGTTCCCATCAAACGCAGCTACTGTGCCCATTAATTGACGCCACTGTGCCATGAATTGTCGCCACTGTGCCATGCCATCAATTGTAGCCACTGTGCCATGCCATCAATTGTAGCCACTGTGCCATGCCATCAATTGTAGCCACTGTGCCATCAAACGCAGCCACTATGCCATTAATTGTCGCCACTGTGCCATCAATTGTCGCCACTGTGCCATGCCATCAATTGTCACCACTGTGCCATGCCATCAATTGTCACCACTGTGCCATCAAACGCAGCCACTGTGCCATCAATTGTCGCCACTGTGCCATGCCATCAATTGTCACCACTGTGTCATGCCATCAATTGTCACCACTGTGCCATCAAACGCAGCCACTGTGCCATCAATTGTCGCCACTGTGCCATGCCATCAATTGTCACCACTGTGCCATGCCATCAATTGTCGACACTGTGTCATCAAACGCAGCCACTGTGCCATCAAACACAGCCACTGTGCCATCAAACGCAGCCACTGTGCCATCAATTGTCGCCACTGTGCCATGCCATCAATTGTCACCACTGTGCCATGCCATCAATTGTCACCACTGTGCCATGCCATCAATTGCCGCCAGTTTTCCCCCACAAAAAACGCCAGTTTGCCCCCACAAAAACCGACAGTATGCCCCCCCCCCCGGTACTTACCTTTCTCGGGTCAGCCATCCTCCTCCAGACCTCCACACTCCCTCGATGTCTTCTCCCGCCCTCAATGTCGCTTCAGCCAATCAGGTTACCGGTAACCAGACCCGGTGAACCTGATTGGCTGAGAGGCGTGTGGCTGTGCGCCCTATGGTTAACTATTTGGAAGCCGATTACAGCCCACAGGCCGCTGGCTCTGATAGGCACTTCCAAAACACACCCACTGCCGGCCGCCGCTGTAATTTAGATGGCCGGCGCTCGCCAGGGGGGTGGCCATTTTAATAATGGGCGGCAGCGGCGCCGGCGACAATACCTACATTCATGCAATGCATGAATGTATGTATTGATTGATGGGTGCAGGAGAGAGAGGGGGCGGCGCTCCTGCGCCCACTATGGACGCACCACCACTGAATAGGTGCTTGCCACAAGTGTAAATAATACACATATCAACATGTAGCTAGGAACTCTGTATAGT
The DNA here is from genome assembly GCF_905171775.1 of Rana temporaria. Classification (NCBI taxonomy): domain Eukaryota; kingdom Metazoa; phylum Chordata; class Amphibia; order Anura; family Ranidae; genus Rana; species Rana temporaria. The sequence continues at coordinate 46,998,273 of NC_053494.1, forward strand.
AACATTGTATCCCTCTCAGCCTGTATATGGTGTAAAATGTATCTTTTCCTGATCCACCAATGCTCCATATACCCACAGTACATGTAAGGTCCTGCTTCTAAATAGTTACTGATGTAATTCCAACAGACGAGATAGGAATCCACTGACAAGATTAGGTGGGAAGGGAAGTGTGTAATCTGTCGGAACCCGGACCCTAGTATCCCGAAAAGGTATGTGGTAGAGATAGGGTTGCCACCTCATCCCTTTAAACCCGAACATATATTAATTACACAGGTTCTGCGGCTGATTAAGGTGGTAATTAAACTCACTTCAAATACAAGATACGACAGCTTATCTCCTGATACGCCGTCATATCTCTGAGTCCGGCCGTCGTATCTATGCGCCTGATTCATAGAATCCTTTTTACGCATAGATATGCCTAGGATCCAACAGGTGTAAGTGTCTTACACCGTCGTATCTTAGGCTGCAATTTCACGCTGGCCGCTAGGTGGCGCTTCCGTTTGTTTACAGGAGGAATATGCAAATTAGTATTTACGTCGATTCAGAAACAAACGACCGCCCGGCGCTTTTTTTTTACGTCGTTTGCGTTCGGCTTTTTCCGGCGTAGTTACCCCTGCTATATGAGGGGTATGGGCGGCGTATCCTATGTTAAGTATGGCCGTCGTTCCCGTGCCGAGTTTTGAAATTTTTACGTCATTTGCGTAAGTCGTTCGCGAATACGGCTGGACGTAATTTACGTTCAAGCCGAAAGCATGATGATTTGCCGACGTAATTTGGAGCATGCGCACTGGGATTCAGTCGCGGCCGGCGCATGCGCAGTTCGTTCGGCGCGGGGACGCGCATCATTTAAATGATACACGCCCCCTACCCGCCGAATTTGAATTCTGCCGGGGGATTTACGCTACGCCGCCGCAACTGGCAACAGGCAAGTGCTTTGTGAATAAAGCACTTTCTTGAAAAACTTGCGGCGCCATAACGTAAACGAGTTACGTTACGCCAGCAGAAAGATCCGCTGATCTTTCTGAATCTGGCCCACTCTGTGCATTATCTGCATTAAATTAGCCCCAAAACTGTGTAATTCATATGTGTTTGGGTTTAAAGGGATGAGGTGGCAACGCTAGGTAGAGATATAAAACCCACTGATTCTCGCTGCAGATCCCAGTGGCATTTCAACTGCAACAACAATATTTCTTTAGAAGCATTTTCTTTACAATGCCAATCTTTCTCAAGGACCTTCCAACGCATTTCGAATGCAACGCCGATCTTTCTCAAGTGCCTACTGATGCATTTCAATTACATCAGAGCCCTTTGGACACGTTACAATTACAATAACAATCTTTCTTAAAAACCTTCAAATGAACTTTCAGTTACATCAAGGCCCTTTAACTACTTAAGCCCCGGACCTTTAGGCAGCTAAATGCCCAGGCCAGGTTTTGCGATTCGGCACTGCGTCGCTTTAACAGACAATTGCGCGGTCGTGCGACGTGGCTCCCAAACAAAATTGACGTCCTTTTTTTCTAACAAATAGAGCTTTCTTTTGGTGGTATTTGATCACCTCTGCGATTTTTTTTTTTTTGCGCTATAAACAAAAATAAAGCGACAATTTTGAAAAAAATTCTATATTTTTTACTTTTTGCTATAATAAATATCCCCAAAAACATATATAAAAACAATTTTTTTTTCCTCAGTTTAGGCCGATACCTATTCTTCTACCTATTTTTGGTAAAAAAAATCGCAATAAGCATTTATCGATTGGTTTGCGCAAAATTTATAGCGTTTACAAAATAGGGGATAGTTTTTTTTTTTTTTTTTTTTTTTACTACTAGTGGCGGCGATCAGCGATTTTTTTTGTGACTGCGACATTATGGCGGACACTTCGAACAATTTTGACACATTTTTGGGACCATTGTAATTTTCACAGCAAAAAATGCATTTAAATTGCATTGTTTATTGTGAAAATGACAGTTGCAGTTTGGGAGTTAACCACAGGGGGCGCTGAAGGAGTTATGCTTCACCTAGTGTGTGTTTACAACTGTAGGGGGGTGTGGCTGTAGGTCTGACGTCATCGATTGTGTCTCCCTATAAAGGGGATGACACGATCGATGCAGCCGCCACAGTGAAGCACGGGGAAGCCGTGTTTACATACGGCTCTCCCCATTCTTCAGCTCCGGGGAGCGATCGCGAGGGGGCGGCTAGAAACGAATAGCCACGCCCTCGTCCCGGATCGCTCCCCGACGATTTCCGACCGCCGCATGAAGCGGGGGGGGGGGGGGTCTGATCGTGTGTATGGGCCTTAAGACACATTTCAATTAAAACAACAATCTTTCTCTAGGAACTTTCGATGCACTTCTATCAAGGATCAGGTCCGGTTCACACCAATTGTGGTGCAGTGCTTTTTCTTCTGCATCATAAACGCATTGGAAAGTAGGTTATATGGGTTTCAATGGCATAGTTCACACTAGTGCAGTGCGTTAGGCCCTGTACACACGGGCAAGAATCTCGTCAGGAAAAAAACGTTGTTTTCCCGGACGAGATTCTTGGCAAGAATCTCTTGCCGCCCGAGTGTACACACTGACCTTTTCAAAAGAACCGTGGTTCTCTTGAAAGGCAAGAACGCCTTTCAAGAGATGCGCTCGTCACATTCAATGCCATCGCCGCCATCTTGATTTCACCCTACCTATGCCGTGGAAGCTACCGCACATGCATCAAAGTCATTTCGAGCATGCGCGGGTTTCCACGGCGACAGGTAAGTATACACACTCTCTGGTTTCTCGTCGGGTTTCAGGCCGACAAGAATATCAACGAGAAAAAAGAGCGCAGCTTCGGCCTCGTACACACAACCGTTTTTCTCTGCAAAAACCATCAAAACTGCTTCTTGCCGAGAAAACCGTTTGTGTGTACGAGGCTTTCAGGTTTCTTGTCAGGAAATCTCGCCAGAATTTCGATGAGAAAAAAAGAGAACCTGCGCTCTTTTTTCTAGTCGAGATTCTTGTCGGCCTGTTTCTCGACGAGAAACCCGAGAGTGTGTATACTTACCTGTCGCCGTGGAAACCCGCGCATGCTTGAAATGACTTTGACCCATGCGCGGTAGCTTCCACGGCATAGGGAGGGTGAAGCAAGATGGCGGCGACGGCATCGAATGTGACGAGCGCATGCTCGTCGTACGCGATGACGTCACCGCGTTCTTGCCTTTCAAGAGAACCGCAGTTCTTTTGAAAAGGTCAGTGTGTACACTCGGGCGGCAAGAGATTCTTGCCAAGAATCTCGTCAGGGAAAACAACGTTTTTTTTTCTGACGAGATTCTTGCCCGTGTGTACAGGGCCTTCTCTTTTTTTCTCGTCGAGATTCTGGTCAGAATAATCTGAAAGCCTCGTACACACGGACGGTTTTCTCGGCAAGAAGCAGTTTTTCTTGCTGGTTTTTGCCGAGAAAACGGGTCGTGTGTATGAGGCCTTACAGTTCCAGAAAAAAAAGTACATATTTATTTCCTGCACAGAACTCTACTGGATCACAGTAAAAAGAATAAAAATGCATCAAAAACACACCGGACCCCGGTACAGTTAGAAAAAATGATCTGGAATATATCTGGAAATGCATCAAAAACATGTTAAAAGCACGTATGCAGAAACTCTTTCGGATGGATCTGGAAGATCTTTCTCAAAGATCTTCCAACGTGTGCAATGGCAACATTTCTCTTTAGCTATGTAAAACATTAAAAATTAGCACGCAATTTGGTTTATTTACTAAAGCTGGAGAGTGCAAAATCAGGCTCACGTCTGCATAGAAACCAATGAGCTTCCAGGTTTTATTACCAGAGCTTAAAGGGGTTGTAAAGGATTTTTTTCCCCCCTAAATAGCTTCCTTTACCTTTACCTCAGTGCAGTCCTCCTTCCCTTACCTCATCCTTCCATTTTGCTTTTAAATGTCCTTATTTCTTCTGAGAAATCCTCACTTCCTGTTCTTCTGTCTGTAACTACACACCGTAATGCAAGGCTTTCTTTCTGGTGTGGAGAAAGCCTCTTGAGGGGGGCGAGCAGGAGGGTCAGGACTCTCTCTACTTTGCAGATAGAGAAAGGAGCTGTGTGTTAGTGGGCGTCCTGATACTCTCCCCCCCTCAAGAGGCTTTCTCCACACCAGGGAGAAAGCCTAGCATTACGGTATGTGGTTACAGACAGAAGAACAGGAAGTGAGGATTTCTCTGAAGAAATAAGGACATTTAAAAGCAAAATGGAAGGATGAGGTAAGTGAAGGAGGACTGCACTAAGGTAAAGGAAGCTATTATGGGGATTTTTTTTCCTTTACAACCCCTTTAATTGAACAAGCTGGGGTTAGAAGCTCATTGGTTTCTATGTAGAAGTGAGCCTGTTTTTGCACTTTCCAGCTTTAGTAAATAAAATAAAAAAATTTTTAGGCCTTTTTAGGCACCGCCGAATTTGTAGAGGCCGATTTGCTGACAGCCTTAAAGCAGAATTATGCCCTCCTATCCTTTACAGCAAAGGAAGCTGCTTTTGTTTAATCTGCAACGGCCATGGTGCTGCACATGTGATCAGTTCTGACACCAGACATTTGATGGTTTGACAGGTTTGGTTGAGGACACAATCAAATGTGACAGTTAGCAATCCCGGTGATCTGCTGAGCTGGTTCCGGCTATCGTGAAAGTTCCTGCGCAGGCGCAATCTGATCTGCCGTTATGGTTCCGGCTAATGGCAAAGTTCCTTCAAGGACTGCGCAGGCGCAAACTTGCCGACGGAAATCTCAGAACCTCGGCCGGCATCCAGAGCCACGTGGATTTCGAGGAAAGTGGCCAGTCGGCCTCACGTCCTCGGTTCGCTCGGACGGCTCGCTTGGCCTCCTGGCCTCCAATCCACGGGGATGTTAAAGAATGAGCCTGGATGCCGGGCGAGGTTCGGAGATTTCCGTCGGCAAGTTTGCGCCTGCGCAGTCCTTGAAGGAACTTCCCCGTTAGGGGAACCTTAAGGACAAGTCACCGGCATTCCAGGAATGTAACTGTTCTTCTAAAACTGGTAAATCAATGAGTTTAGTTCTATTTTATGATTTACTGCTGTTCAAATGGAAGTAAACCCTATTCGGTTTTACTTCCTCTTTATTCCCCTGCAAAGTAAAGGCATAATGAGCTAGTATGCTAGCTAGCGGGGGTTAAAACCGCACCGTTAGCGGCCGAATAGCGCCGCAATTCCAACGGTATAGCGGTGCTAAAAATAGGGCCGTTATACCGTCAGCGCACCTTTACAGGCGCTTTTTTTTTTTAACGCTAAGACCCCTTTTACACTGGGCGTTTTTCAGGCGCTTTAGTGTGAAATCACCCAAATTTTATTTTTTTTGGTTTGGTGGGGCAATAAAACTGTGACTCTGTGACTGTGACCTTTTTGGCCTGGAGTTGCCCCCCCCCCCCCCCCCCCCCCGAATAAAGCTTCATTTACTTTTTATTGCATAATAGGAAGATGGTCGCGTTTATCCTGCGTCATTCTGTACAGATCACCGGACCTGGTGTAAATGAGCCCTTTCTCCTAGCAATGGTTGTAATAAATGTACCTAGCCTATGGTTCATGTACATCCCTTGCATCCAGTATGCATGCTGGAACTTCTAGTTCTGCAGACTCCGTCTTTACTGTATTTTATACTATATTGTATTTTACAGAGTTGAAACAAGGGGACAGTCATCAGATGACATGTAGTGTGTAGTGACAGGGCAATCATCAGATGACATGTAGTGTGTAGTGACAGTGCAATCATCAGATGACATGTAGTGTGTAGTGACAGTGCAATCCTCAGATGACATGTAGTGTGTAGTGACAGGGCAATCCTCAGATGACATGTAGTGTGTAGTGACAGGGCAATCCTCAGATGACATGTAGTGTGTAGTGACAGTGCAATCATCAGATGACATGTAGTGTGTAGTGACAGTGCAATCCTCAGATGACATGTAGTGTGTAGTAACAGGGCAATCCTCAGATGACATGGGTGTAGTGGCAGCGCAATCACCAGATAGTGTGTAGTGACAGTGCAAAAATCAGATGTCAGGTAGTATTGTGCAGTGACAGTGTAATCAGTAGGTAGGTAGTAGTGAATAGTGTTCAGTGACAATGTAATCAGTAGGTAGGTAGTAGTGTGCAGTGTAATCATTAGGTAGGTAGTAGTGAGTAGTGTAATTAGTAGGTAGGTAGTTGTGTCAGTGTAATTAGTAGGTAGGTAGTAGTGAATAGTGTTCAGTGACAATGTAATCAATAGGTAGGTAGTAGTGTGCAGTGTAATCAGTAGGCAGGTAGTAGTGAGTAGAGTAATCAGTAGGTAGGTAGTAGTGAGTAGTGTAATCAGTAGGTAGGTAGTAGTGAGTAGTGTAATTAGTAGGTAGGTAGTTGTGTCAGTGTAATTAGTAGGTAGGTAGTTGTGTCAGTGTAATTAGTAGGTAGGTAGTAGTGAATAGTGTTCAGTGACAATGTAATCAATAGGTAGGTAGTAGTGTGCAGTGTAATCAGTAGGTACGTAGTAGTGTAATCAGTAGGTAGGTAGTAGTGTGCAGTGTAATCAGTAGGTAAGTAGTAGTGTGTAGTGTAATCATTGGGTAGGTAGTAGTGAGTAGTGTAATCAGTAGGTAGGTAGTAGTGTTCAGTGTAATCAGTAGGTAGGTAGTAGTGTGCAGTGTAATCATTGGATAGGTAGTAGTGAGTAGTGTAATCAGTAGGTAGGTAGTAGTGTAATCAGTAGGTAGGTAGTAGTGTAATCAGTAGGTAGGTAGTAGTGTAATCAGTAGGTAGTGAGTAGTGTAATCAGTAGGTAGGTAGTAGTGTAATGAGTAGGTAGGTAGTAGTGTAATGAGTAGGTAGGTAGTAGTGTAATCAGTAGGTAGGTAGGTAATAGGGTTCAGTGACAGCACTAGCAGGGACAGAGCGGTGACAGGCTGCAGAGAGGGATGCTCGAAAACGAGGTCGCGTGACGTCATCCTGAGCAGTGTCAGCGCTGGCAGCCCGGGGCCCCATATACTTCCCGATCGCTGCACCGGTAAGCTACGACACCCCAACCTTCCCGATCAGAAATCAGAGGACCCCCCTCTCCCCTCCCCCCACCACCACCGATCTGCATCGTTCAGCATCTTCCACCTCCAGCTCCTCCTCTTCCTTCCTCTCTGGATACCTAACGGTAAGGACCCCAATGCTGCGCCTCCATCCCAGCACCATCACACCCTATTTACTAACACATCGCCCCCCCCCCCCCATCGCACCGACACAATGGCCATTCTGTGGCAGCAGATCTGCAGTGTAAACAAGCCCTCCTCTGCCTGCTGATCACAGCAAGCATTCCTGCCATGCCTCTGCCTGCAATGTCTGTGTTGTGTCCCCTTGCTATGATGTGTCACCCTCATCCTCCTGCTTCCCCCATCCTCTGATCCCTGTGTGAGGTTTGCATGGTGTGTAGTGATGGTGATGTGACCACACAGATGTGATGGTGCAGTGATGGCCTAGCTCCTCTGATCACACATACACACAGATGTCACATCCTGGATCCAATCTCATGGTGTGTGCTGGGCATGGATCTGTCTGCCATCCATTGGACTTATCATCTGTCATTTGTGTGGGATTTGGCGGGGTAGAATGTGTCATGCCAATCTGTGGCCCACTGGTACTTACTGTGTGGCCCTTGGGGGCCCCTGCAGACAGTGGGCTGTTTTAGTGTTTTTTCTAAAGTCATTGAAGAAAAATAATAATTATTTGGTCATTCACATCATGTTTGTTGTGTTCTGTGTGCCCTGTTCACACCGTAGGCCACCCGCAGGGATATGCAATTAGCGGACCTCCAGCTGTTGCAGAACTACAAGTCCCATGAGGCATAGCAAGACTCTGACAGCCACAAGCATGACACCCAGAGGCAGAGGCATGATGGGAATTGTAGTTTTGCAACACTAATTGCATATCCCTGCCATGGGGGCTCGTTTACACTAAGAGCCATTCATGCTGGATCACTTTTCAGAGGGCATTAAGCGTTCTGTTGCCTCTTCGCTGTCTGTTTAACCCATAAAGGCCCTCGCCACTGCGGCACAACTGCATGCATTGTTTACATTTGCAGCGTGGCTCCATTCACGACAGGGGGGATCATTTATGCTGCACCACAATGCAGCTGCGGCAGCAGTATGTTTACCTTTGCAGATTAACCCCTTCCATACCGGGCACTTATACACCTTCCCGCCCAGACCAATTTTCAGCTTTCAGCGCTGTTGCACTTTAAATTACAATTGCGCGGTCATGCTACACTGTACCCAAACTAAATTTTTATCATTTTGTACCCACAAATAGAGCTTTCTTTTGGTGGTATTTGATCACCTCTGGGATTTTTATTTTCTGCAAAAAAAAAAAAAAAAAAATGACCGAAAATTGCGAATTTTTTTTTGTTTCCGTTATAAAACATTGTAAATAAGTATGTTTTCTCCTTCACTAATGGGCACTGATGGTACTGCACTGACTGGCACTGATAAGGTGGCACTGATGGGCACCGATGAGGTGGCACTGATGTGGTGGCATTGATGATGGGCACCAATATGCGGCACGGATGGGGTCTGATGGGCGGCACGGATAGGTGGCACAGATGGGCACAGATAGGCGGCACGGATGGGCAGGGATAGGCGGCACGGATGGGCAGGGATAGGTGGCACGGGATGGGCAGGGATAGGCGGCACGGATGGGCAGGGATAGGCGACACGTATAGGCACTGATAGGGGGCATGGATGGGCACTGATAGGCGGCATGGATGGGCACTGATAGGCGGCATGGATGGGCATAGATGGGCACTAACTAATGTGTTGTACTAATGGACGCCAAACAATGCCTGCCAATCAGTGATGCCCATTGTGGGCACTGATTGGCATCCATTGTGGCACTGATTAGCATCCATTATGTGTCATCCCTGGTGGTCTAGGGTGGCATACCTTTGATTTAAATCCCTAGTGATCTAGTGTAATCCCTGGTGGTTCAGTGGGCATCCCTCGTGGTCCAGTGGGCATCCTCAGGGGGAGCTGTGCTGATAATCGATCAGCACAAACCCCCCCTGTCAGAGGAGCAGCCGATCGGCTCTCCTCTACTCGCGTCTGACAGATGCGAGTGAGGAAAAGCCGATTACTGGCTTTTGCTGTTTACATCGTGATCAGCCGTGATTGGTCATATGACGTCCAGTCAGGATTCTACAACCACTTTTCCGCCGTCAATCTGTCATTGGCGGGCGGCAAGTGGTTAAGGCCTCGTGCACAGGCAGAACAAATGTTGCTGATGAAGGCATTGATGTTTTTTTTTATGCCTCTGAAAGCAGCTCTAGGTTTTCTAATGGGCATATACACATTGTGCCATTTACAGACGTATTTTAAAGCAGCGTCTGGCCCTGGTTCACATTGTTGCGACATGTTAAGTCGCATGCCAAATCGGCGGCTATTGCCCGCAATGGAACCATCCGTATTGGTGCGTAGCTGACTTTGCGGTGCCGTACCGATTCCCAAAAGTAGTTTCTGTAATACTTTTGGTGATTTCAGGTGCGATTTCAATAGACATCTTTGCAGGAAAGCGCACAGATGTCTCTGAAATCGCAGGACTGACATGCGTGAATGAAATTGTGCGAGTTCAGCTGAACTCAATCCCGCGTCAATGTGAACCAGGGCTTAGGGGCATAAAGAAAATGCGTTCAGAGAGGAGCTTTCCAGCATCATTTATGCCCATATGCACGTAAAGTATCAACGCACCTAAATACGCGCTTATGTGCCTAAGTTTATTCTAGTGGCTAGCATAAATGAATATTCTAGCCAATAAAATGAGTTTCGCTGAGACGCATCTAAACGCAGTACACACGTATATGCACATAAAACCGTGGCATTAGCCCTCTTCCACACAGGCGGACTCCATCGCTACGGAGTCCGCCAGCTCCCGCCGGCTCTCCACTGATCTCCGCTGAGCCGGCGGATTTCAGGTTCCTCTCTGCTCACTGAGCAGGGAGGGGCTTGTGTGGCGCCGCTTTCTCCTATGGGGAGATCTGATGAAAACGCATGTCCGTTTTCATCAGATCTCCCCCGATCCGATCCCCCATGGATGGATGGGGACGTATCGCCATCCGCCTGATTTTGGCAGATCGGGTCGTATGTCAGCGGACATGTCTCTGCTGACATCCGACGCTCCATAGGACTGCATGGAGCGGCCGTTCAGGTCCGCCGTCAAAACCTGTACGGTCCAATCGTGTGAAAGGGGCCTTAGACGCAGGGGTCTCAAAACTGTCGGTACTCCAGCTGTTGCAGAACTACAAGTCCCATCATACCTCTGGCTGTGGGAGTCATGCCTGTAACTGTCAGCCTTGCAATGCCTCATGGGACTTGTAGTTCTGCAACAGCTGTAGGGCCGCCAGTTTGAGACCCCTGCGATTAAAGGCATTTCTTCTGCCAGCATGTTTTGAGCATTTTTTCATAGATCCGCATGCATGAGCCGTAAGGGGGGCAGTAAAACACTGCCCAACGGCATGTTTTTACCACCCAGGTTGCATTGTTATGCAATGCACCAGTGCAGCACTTAGCAGAGACCAACACACAATGGGCTAGATTGAGGTAGGGGGACCTAAGTTTGTGCGGGCGTAGCGTATGCTATTTACGCTACGCCGCCACAATTTAGAGAGGCAAGTGCAGTATTCACAAAGCACTTGCTCCGTAGGTTGCGGTGTAAATCTGCCGGGGTAAGCGCGCCAAATTCAAATTGTCAAGAGGTGGGCGTGTTTGACATTTCTCACGAACGGCACATGCGCCGGCCGTGAACGTATCCCAGTGCGCATGCTCCTAATCACGTTGCAAATAGTCAATGCTTTCGACATGAACGTAATTTACGCAAAGCCCTATTCGCGAACGACTTACGCAAACAACGTAAAATTTTCAAAATTTGACGCAGGAACAACGTCCATACTTAACATTGGCTATGCCTCATATAGCAGGAGCAACGTTACGCCGGAAAAAGCCTTACGCAAACAACGTAAAATTTTCAAAATTCGACGCAGGAACGACGTCCATACTTAACATTGGCTATGCCTCATATAGCAGGAGTAACGTTACGCCGGTAAAAGCCTTACGCAAACGACGTAAAAAAAAAATCCGCCGGGCGCACGTACGTTTCTGAATCGGCGTATCCAGCTCATTTGCATATTCTACGCTGAAATCGACGGCAGCGCCACCTAGCGGCCAGCGTAAATATGCAACTAAGATACGACGGCGTAAGAGACTTACGCCAGTCGGATCTTAGCTCAATTTCGGCGTATCTTGCGTTCTGAATACAGAAGAAAGATACGCCGGCGCAGCTTTGAATTTACGCGGCGTATCAATAGATACGCCGGCGTAAATTCTTGCTGAATGTAGCCCCATGTTTTTTACCAGTGTGCATGGGTTTAAAGCTAACCACACACTGGATGAATTTCGACCGGTTCCTCAGTGGGTGGCAGTTTGTACAGTGCGTGGTTACAGTCAGCCACCTGCCTCCCAACATCCCTTGATTGGAAATCCGAAGGAGCCTAGTGGAAAATTGTTGGCCAAAAAGTGGCTTCATCCAATTAGATGCAGCAGCTGTTCAGTTTTTGACAGGGGGCAGTTGTTAGAATAGAATGAACACAGAATAGAATGAACACAGCAGGGGATTCGTCCATCCTCAATGTGTAACACAGATGGAGAAATCTGCAAAACCTATAAATTATGGTCGAGCTTTAGGCAGGCCATACATGATTCTCACATCTAGGCATCTTGGATCGCAGCGATTCTGCCCGTGATCCCGAATCAAACATCATATCGCAGGGCGGCCTTGCGATCCCCGTCACTTCCAATGGCACCGCGATTTACGCCTGTTGAATCGCACAAACAGAATCGCGGTGGGCCTGTCGCCCAAAATAAGTTTTGGGCGAGATTGGGGTGCCATTCGAAAGTGACGGGGATCGCAAGGGCATCCTGCGATTTGCTGTGATTCGAGATCGCGGGCAGAATCGCAGCAATTGCACCCACGATCCAGGACACCTATATGTGAAGGAAGTTATATGGTTTGGTAGATCTGCTGTTTAGAGCATTTTGTTATATCTGTTCGCCAAGTGGAATGTGGATGGGCTCGTTGTGTCTTCCTCATAAACACTTCATAAACACTTCCACCCGGTTTTGTGTTTATTAAATGTCAGCAGCTACAAAACGTGGAAACACGCTCGCCTGTCCCACAATCCAGCGATGCGGCTCACCCAAACCCTCGGTTCTCTCTCTCGGTTCTCTCTGGCGATGGGATCACAAGTGTGGGCACCCCGCTGTGACAGCTTGCGGCTTTACAGCCGGGTGCGCACTGCGCATGCACGTGTCGCGCTGCGCCTCCTCAATGGCCGGGGCAATCTTCTGGGACCTGTGACCCATCCCAGAAAATTGCAGGGAGGGAGGGGGAGAGGAAAACTTCTGCTCGAGTCGTCTAGGCGGCCAGAGCGGAAGTGGGAGCAGGTACCTATCAAAACTATGTACCCACTCCCCCCTAAAAAATGACATGCCAAATGTGGTATGTGAGGGGGTGAGGAGTCCATATAGCGGAATTTCCACTTTTGGGTGGAACTACGCTTTAAATGTGGTGGCTGCATTTATTTTTATATTTTTAAGGCTAAAGGTTTTCTGCAAGTACTGAAAAATACATGTTGAGACTGGCAGAAATCCAGTGTGCTTGTAGCTTCCTGTGCACTGAGCTAAAATCTCACTGTTATCAGCTCTCACCGGTCTCTGTTGTGAAATACAGAACCTGTCCCCCATGTTATGGCGATGAATAGAGCTGGAGGTGTTCTGTAGTCTTATGCCTCGTACACACGATCGGTTTTCCCTGTCAAAAGTCCGCCGGGAAAACCGAGAACCTGCTCGGTTGCTTTTTCCTGTGTACACACGGCTAGTTTTCCCGTCAGGAAAACTGCCATGAGAGCTTTGGTCGGGAAAACCGGCCGTGTGTATGCTCCCATAGGAAAACTGCAGAGCAAAAAAACGCTGAGGCCTCGTACACACGACCGAGGAACTCGGCGGGCAAAACACATCGTTTTCCTCGTCGAGTTCTTGTTAGGCTTGTCGAGGAACTCGACAAGCCAATTTTCTCCATTCCCGTCGAGGAAAAAGAGAACATGCTCTCTTTTTGGCTCGTCGAGTTCCTCGACAGTTTCCTCGCTGAAAAATGTACACACGACCGGTTTCCTCTGCAAAAAAAATCTCCCACCAAGTTTCTTGATGTATTCTGCCGAGGAAACTGGTCATGTGTACGAGGCCTCAGAATCGCGGAGGGAAAAAAGAGAACAGGTTCTCATTTTTTTGCTCGCAGTTTTCCTGTCGGGAAAACTGCCATGGAGCATACACACGGTCGGTTTTCCTGACCAAAAGCAAACATGGCAGTTTTCCCGTCAAGAAAAACGATCGTGTGTACGAGGCATCAGAGTGACCATGCTGCTCCCTTATAGACACAGTGCAGGGAGTGAGCGTTGTCATCCTAAGACAGGAAGTGTCTAAGCGGCGCTTTTCGGCCCCCACTAGCGGCCCAAGAAGGGGTTAATAAACACCTGTGTTGCTTTTCATTGCAGTGGGCAGGGACGCACTCCCAAACTGCCCCAAAGATACTGCTTGCAGGACTTTTTCTAGTGTTCTGCAAGCACACCGCCTCAGTGTGAAAGCACTCAGGCTTCACATTCGGCAGCATGGAATGCAGTTTTCAGGTGCTTTACAAGCGCCATTTCTAGCGGTTGTGTACACCAGGATATGCACTAAAACAGGGACGGCTACTGTCCGTTGTGCAGAGGCGGTGTGTTATGTTATTACAACGCAAGGTGACCATTCACTTCATTGTACCACTGCGTTGTGGTGACGTGTGGTAAAATGAGATGCGTTGTAAAAAATTGCAGAATGCACTGCAACCCACCACAAGGCCGTGTCATTTTAGGAGGAGGGCGCATGGAGAACAATTGTTTTCTGTGTGCCGTGGCGTTGAGCCTGTGTAGATTAGCGCGGATTATTGCAGTTTCATTGATGTGGTGTGTTCAAGCCCTTTCTGCATTATATGTGGGGCCCTGTGGTGATCTCCGGCCTCTCACTAGAGGTTCCATATATGAAGAGATAACATAACAGCAGTACAGGAAGAGACTCTACTTCCTGGATCTTCTGTTTTGGAAAATATTTCCAGAAGTTTTCATTCACACAGGAAAATGATCTTTCAGAAAAAAACTTCCTGCGGTCTCAGATAAGTGTGTGGCTGACGTTGTCATGTATTGTCTTCATCTGTGGGTGATGTCAGATGGACACTTATTCAAGGAGTTGTCATAGTGACACTGACAATCCAAGTGTGCGCCTGACGCGCGTCCTTCACCACCACTGAGTGCTCCTCTGATGCCCGGAATGACAGGGAGAGGAACTATAGGCACAATAAAAAATGACATATTTCACACAGTCTGTCAAAGTATAACTAAAAGCAAAACTTTTTTCTTAAACAGAGTGTAGAGGGATTAGAACACCTGTCAGGTTTTTATTGCTCTGTATCCCCGTTAGAGAGATTCACCCTCTCTATTTGTGTCTGTTATCAGCAAAAGTGAATCAGATAGAAATCTGCCAACGGATATGCTACTTTTAGTGATATCAGGATTTTCTTTATTCCTTTACCTTTCACACTGAGGGTGTATTGCAGGCGCTATAGCATTAAAAATAGCGCCTGCAATCCGCCCTCAAACAGCTGCTCCAGTGTGAAAGCCTGAGGGCTTTCACACTGGAGCGTTGCACTAGAAGGACAGTAAAAATGTCCTGCTAGCCGCATCTTTGGAGCGGTGAAGAAGCAGTGGGGGTAGATTCAGATAGATTAGCGGATCTTTAGATCCGCGTAATCTATCTGATTTACGATCCGCCGGCGCAATTTTAAGAGGCTAGTGCAGTATTCAGAAAGCACTTACCTCGAAACTTGCGCCGGCGGATCGTAAATCCCCCGGCAGAATTCAAATTCCGCGGCTAGGGGGAGTGTAGTATTTAAATCAGGCGCGTCCCCGCGACGATTTAAATGCGCATGCGCCGTCCGCGATTTTTCCCAGCGTGCATTGCTCCCAATGACGTCGCTAGGACGTCAGTGGTTTCGGCGTGAGCGGAACTTGCGTCCGGCCGTATATTCTGAATCGACGTACGCAAACGACGTAAAAATTCAAAACTCGACGTGGGAACGACGGCCATACTTAACATTGGATATGCCGCATATAGCAGGGGTAACTATCCACCGGAAAAAGCCGAACGCAAACGACGTAAAAAAAAACGACGGGCGGGCGTTCGTTTCAGAATCGGCGGATCTCCTCATTTGCATATTCGTCACGTATACAAATGGAAGTGCCACCTAGTGGCCGGCGGGAGATGATTGCAGCCTAAGATCCGACGGTGTAAGTCACTTACACCTGTCGGATCTAAGGGAGATCTATGCGTAACTGATTCTTATGAACCCCCCGCTAGCAGCTGAAATGCGACGCAAATAGCAGTTTTACCGCCGACGCTATGGGCGACTCAGTGTGAAAGGGGCCTTAGAGCTCATTTACACTTGCTTTGACTTTAGCACCCATTAAAGCACCTACAACTTCAACTTGCTTTTTGGATGTGTTTTCGATGCTCCGATGTTGCTTTTGTGAAATGCAGCTAAAGGACCTTGCCCCTTTTTGCGATTTGGCACTGCGTCGCTTTAACTGACAATTACGCGGTCGTGCGACGTGGCTCCCAAACAAGATTGGCGTCCTTTTTTTCCAACAAATAGAGCTTTCTTTTGGTGGCATTTGATCACCTCTGCGGTTTTTATTTTTTGCGCAAATTTTTTTTTTTGCAAAAATAGAGCGACAATTTTGAAAAAAAATGCAATATTTTTTACTATAATAAATATCCCCCAAAAATATATAATTTTTTTTTTCCTCAGTTTAGGCCAATACGTATTCTTCTACCTATTTTTGGTAAAAAAAATCGCAATAAGCATTTATCGGTTGGTTTGCGCGAAATTTATAGCGTTTTCAAAATAGGGGATAGTTTCATTGCATTTTTTTTTTTTTTTTACTACTAATGGCGGCGATCAGCGATTTTTTTCGTGACTGCGACATTATGGCGGACACTTCGGACAATTTTGACACATTTTTGGGACCATTGTCATTTTCACAGCAAAAAATGCATTTAAAATGCATTCTTTATTGTGGAAATGACAGTTGCAGTTTGGGAGTTAACCACATGAGGCGCTGATGGGGTTATGTGTGACCTCAAGTGTGTTTGCAACTGTAGGGGGGTGTGGCTGTAGGTGTGATGTCATCGATTGTGTCCCCCTATAAAAGGGATCACACGATCGATGACGCCGCCACAGTGAAGACCGGGTCACGTTCACCGAGCATCGGACCGCGCCCGCGACCCCACGACTGGGCTTAAAGGACAACGTACATATACGTTGATGTGCCCAACCGTGCCATTCTGCCGACGTATATCGGCGTGAAGGAGTCCTTTAGTGGTTAACCTCTTGTCAACCGCCCGCCATCAAAAGACGGCAGGAGGAAGACTCTGTTATTCTGGGTGGACGTCATATGACGTCGCGCCTTTAAAAGCCACTAGGGGGCACTGGGGACCCGGTGCGCGTGCCCGGTGAACGCGATGGCCGCTGGGCACCCGCGATTGCCCAGTAACTGAGAAGGAAAGTAGATCTGTGTGTGTAAACACACAGCTCCATGTCCTGTCAGGGAGAGGGGACCGATGGTGTGTCCCTTGTACATAGGGACAGCCATCGGTCACCTCCCCCAGTCACTCCCCTCCCCCCACAGTAAGAATCACTCCCTAGGGAATACATTAACTCCTTAATCGCCCCCTAGTGTTAACCCCTTCGCTGCCAGCCACATTTATACAGTAATCAATGCATTTTTATAGCAGGGATCGCTGTATAAATGTGAATGGTCCCAAAAATTTGTCAAAAGTGTCCAATGTGTCCGCCGCAATATCGCAGTCACGATAAAAAACACTGATCGCCGCCATTACTAGTAAAAAAAATAATAATAATAAAAATGCTATAAATCTATCCCCTATTTAGTAGACCCTATAACTTTTACGCAAACCAATCAATATACGCTTATTGCGATTTTTTTACCAAAAATATGTAGAAGAATACGTATCGGCCTAAACTGAGAAAAAAAAAAAGAAAATGGATATTTATTATAGCAAAAAGTAAAAAATATTGTGTTTTTTTCCCCAAACTTGTCCCTCTTCTTCTGTTTATAGCGCAAGAAATAAAAACCGCAGAGGTGATCAAATACCACCAAAAAAAAGCTCTATTTGTGAGGAAAAATTATAACAATTTCATTTGGGTACAGTGTTGCATGACCGCGCAATTGTCATTCAAAGTGTGACAGCGCTAAAAGCTGAAAATTGGTCTGGGCAGGAAGAGGGTGAAAGTGCTCTGTAGGCAAGTGGTTAAAGATGAACATCTCGGTAACGGCAGCAGCTGCTACCACAACCGAGATATCCATCTTTAACGTGGCTGGTCCTGTAAATGATAATGGTGGTCTCTGCGGAGGATTCGCTGCAAGATCACCGTTATCGGTGGCGGGAGAGGGGACCCCCCTTCCCGGCGCTCTCCCGTGCCCTCCGCCGCTTAACGGAGCCGTCGGCAACGGCGGAGGCGATCGGGTCCTTCACGCTGCTTGCCATGGATACGAGTGAGGGCAAGATGGCCCCCACCCGTCTCCATAGCATAGAAGGGCGGAAGCGACGTCAAAACATCACTTCCACCCATGCGTCTTAAAGGCACATTTTTTGGTTGTAATTTTTTCAAATTACAATTTTTTTTATTGCATTTTAGTCTAAATATGAGATCTGAGGTCTTTTTGATCCCAGATTTCATATTTAAGAGGACCTGTCATGCTTTTTTCTATTACAAGGGATGTTTACATTCCTTGTAATAGGAATACAAGTGACCCATTTTTTTAATTTTATTTAAAACAGTGTAAAAAAAAATCAAATCAATTAAAATAAATAAGAAAACAAACAAAAAAACATTTTTAAACCGCCCCGTCCCGACGAGCTTGCGCGCAGAAGTGAACGCATACGTGAGTAGCGCCCGCATATGAAAACAGTGTTCAAACAGCACAAGTGAGGTATCGCAGCAATCGTTAGAGCGAGAGCAATAATTCTAGCCCTAGACCTCCTCTAACTCAAAAGGTGCAACCTATAAATTTTTTTTAAATGCCGCCTTTCGAGATTTTTAAGGGTGAGGCCCCGTACACACGACCGAGAAACTCGACGTGCCAAACACATCGAGTTCCTCGTCGAGTTCAGTGTGGAAGCCGCACTCGGCAGAATTCAGCTCTGAACCGAGTTTCTGGCTGAATTCTGCCGAGAAACTCGGTCGTGTGTACGGGGCCTAAAAGTTTGACACCATTCCACGAGCGGGCGCAATTTTGAAGCGTGACATGTTGGGTATCATTTTACTCAGCGTAACATTATCTTTCACAAAATAAAAAACAATTGGGCTAACTTTACTGTTGTCTTATTTTTTAATTTAAAAAAGTGATTTTTTTTAAAAAAAAAAGTGCGCTGGTAAGACCTCTGCGCAAATACGGTGTGACAAAAAGTATTGCATTGACCTCCATTTTATTCTCTAGGGTGTTAGAAAAAAAAATATATAATGTTTGGGGGTTCTAAATATTTTTCTAGCAAAAAAAAATGTTTTAAACACAAGTCTGAAAAACAGGACGGTCTGTAAGTAGTTAATAAAACACACCTAAGGATAATGCACAAGGTTGGTGCACCCTCTTTCTTTCTTTTCTCTTGTGATCGCTAGGATACCCCTATCCTTGAGGGCAGCAAGGCCTGTGACACCGTCCTTCCCAACCCTAGAATACCCGGTACCCACTTGTGCGCAGGAGTGTTTGTCTTTGTACGCTGTGATGACCTTTCCTGACCCATTCTTTCCTCCTGAACATTCCTTTCATACTGTATTTGATTTCATTCCTAGGTTTTGAAGAGCTCCTGCTACTGACTCCAAAATGGCTTCTTCCAATTTAGAAGACGAAAGTTTAAAAGGCTGTGAAGTCTATGTACAAAAGTTCAACATTCAGCAAATCCTGAAAGAATGCATTGTGAACTTGTGTATCGCCAAACCAGACCGCCCCATGAAGTTCCTGAGGGAACACTTTGAAAAACTGGAGAAGGTCAGTCTACTTATAATCTTCAGTACTGTTGTGTATATAGGTATGAAGGGGCACCCAATATAGGGGTAGATTCACGTAGAATGGCGTTTGTTTGTGCAGGCGTAACCTATCCTATTTACGTTACGCCTCCGCAACTTTTACAGGCAAGTGCCGTATTCTCAAAAAAAAGTTGCGGCGGCGTAGCGTAAATAGGCCGGCGTAAGCCCGCCTAATTCAAATTGTGAAGAGGTGGGCGTGTGTTATGCAAATTAACCCTGACCCGACGTGATTGACATTTTTCACGAACGGCGCATGCGCCGTCCGTGGAATTTCCCAGTGTGCATTGCTCCAAAGTACGCCGCAAGGACGTCATTGGTTTCGACGTGAACGTAAATGACGTCCAGCCCCATTTACTGACGACTTACGCAAACGACGTAAATTTTTCGCCATACTTAACATTGGTACGCCTCATATAGCAGGGGTAACTTCATGCCGGGAAAAGCCTAACGTAAACGGCGTAACTGTAACTGTACTGCGTCGGCCGGGCGTACGTTCGTGAATTCGCACATCTAGCTGATTTACATATTCAAAGCGTAAATCAGCGTACACGCCCCTAGCGGCCAGCGTAAATATGCAGTTAAGATCCGATGGCGTAAGAGACTTACACCGGTCGGATATAATATAAATCTATGCGTAACTGATTCTATGAATCAGGCGCATAGATACGACCGGCCGGACTCAGAGATACAACGGCGTATTTGTGAATCTACCCCATAATGTGTAAAGCTGTACTTCATTAAAGTGGGATGGAGGGAGTGAACATGTGACCTTTGTCATCTCCATCTTCCTTCTGCTCATTCAACTTCAGATTATAATGCATTTTTTGTCAGTAAATATTTGGAATTATTATTACCTTAATGTGGATGTAAACCCAATTCATGAAATTTGAGCAGGGCACATATAGCTCCCATAGCTCTCTCCTGACCAGTTCCTCTGTTATCAGCCTGATAACTTCTGACAAATTCTCAGACTTTTTAGACAAAAGCAGCCTGAATCTTCAGTGCGTGGAGTTTGCTAAAATAGATTAGCAGGGAGCAGGTCCTATTACAAAACACCTCTGAGAGTCTCTGCCTATGATGAGAGGGGGTGTGTACCTTTCCTCCAATCAGCAATTTTAGCTATCTTGACTGTATGCCCAGACATCACTCTGGGGGTTATTTACTAAAGGCAAATCCAGTTTGCACTACAAGTGCAAACTACAAGTGCAAAGTGCACTTGGAAGTGCAGTCGCTGTAGATCTGAGGGGGACATGCAGGGGAAAAAAAAACAGCTTTTTAGCTTGCACATGATTGGATAATAAAATCAGCAGAACTTCCCCCTCATTTCAGATCTACCCCCCAGATTTACAGCAACTGCACTTCCAAGTGCACTCTTAGTGCAATTTCAAGTGCACTTTGCACTTGCAGTTTGCACTTGTAGTGCAAAGTGGATTTGCCTTTAATACCTCCAGAGTGTGATGTCTGATTTCCTTTAACCACTTCAATACCAGCCACTTACGCCCCTTCTTGCTAAAGCCAATTTTCAACAATCTGCGCTGTCGCTGTTTAAATGACAATTGCGCTGTCATGCTACACTGTCCCCAAACTGAATTTTTATCATTTTGTTCCCACAAATGGAACTTTCTTTTGGTGGTGTTTGATCGCCTCTGGGGTTTTTAATTTTTGCTATACAAATAAAAAATGACCGAACATTTTGAAAAAAATTAAAGTTTTTCTTTTTTTTTCTGTTATAAAATGTTGTAAATAAGTACGTTTTCTCCTTCACTGATGGGCACTGATAAGGTAGCAACGATGAGACAGCACCAATGAGGTGGCACTGATGGGCACTAACGATAGGCACTGGTAGGCGGCACTGTTGGTTGGCACTGATATGCAGCACTGATGGGCATTGATAGGCGGCACTGATGGGCACTCATGGGTGGCACTGGTGGTCACTGATTGGCACTTATAAGCAACGCTGATGGGCACTGAAAGGCTGCAATGGTGGGTACTTATGGGTGGCATTGATAGGCGGCACTGCTGGGCACTGATGGGCATTGATACATGGCACTGATGGGCACTAATGGGCACTGACATGCAGCACTGATATGCAGCACTGATGGGTATGCCTGGTGGCACTGGCAGGTATTTTGGTTGGTCACTGGCAGGAATTTTTGAATATGCACTTGTTGGCAGCTGCCTGGGCATTGATTGACAGCTGCCTTGGCACAGATTGGCATTCCCTGGTGGTCTAGGGGGCATACCTGGTGGTCCAGTGTGGATGCCCATCCCTGGTGGTCCTGAGCGGCATTCTGCTGGTGGTCCTGTGCGGTGATCCAAGGTGGGGCTGCGCTGATAAACTATCAGCACAAACCCCCCCTGTCAGGAGAGCCGCTGATCGGCTCTCCTCTACTTGCGTCTATCAGCGGCTCTTCCTGTTTACATTGTGGTCAGCCATGATTGAACACGGCTGATCACGTGGTAAAGAACCTCCGCTGGAGGCTCTTTACCAAGATCGGTGTAGCGGTGTGTCAGACTGATACACTGCACCACCGATCACTGCGGTGCGCCGCCCGGGCGTGCGGCGGCTGTTATCCTGCAGGACGTCAATAGACGCCCAGTCAGGATAACAAAACCACTTCCCGGACGTCAATTTACTATTGACCGGGTGGGAAGTGGTTAAATTTACCAAAACCATGAAGTGCAAGGGCCTGCCTGATTACATACTAATTAAAATTTGGTTTGACCTCATATTAGATGGTTTTGGTAAATCTGATGGAAAAAATCTACAGAAAATTGTATGTGTGTATCCACAGTAGCACCTGAGTGGCTGCAGCTGCTGATCATCAGAATTTTTTTTGACACATCCCTTTGACAGAAGTCAGTTAAAAAATTGAGGCTCACTCACTGATTATTGCTGAACTTTGATCAGTGCTTCGCAACTGAGTATAATTGCTCTTTTATTGCAGGGAAACTCTATTTGTTTTTTAGGCAATTTAATGGGTCACTTCAACTCCTCCCTACCCAAACCTTAACAATAAACCTAACCAATAAATTAACCTTTAAGGCCCCGTACACACGACCGAACCGTTTTCAGCGGACAGATCCGCTGCGTCCGGCTGCCGGATTTCTATCTGATGGTTGTACACACCATCAGATAGAAATCCGCGCGTAAACAATACGCGGGGCGTGGCCGCACCGTCGCCGCGACGATGACGCGGCGATGTGGGCGGCCTGGAAGTTTAAAGCTTCCACGCATGTGTCGATTCAGTACGACGCATGCGGGGGATGGCGGTCGGTCGGACGTGTCCGGTGAGTCTGTACAGACGACCGAACACGTCCGACGGACAGGTTTCCAGCGGACAGATTGGTTAGCATGCTAACCAATTTTGGTCCGCTGGAAACTGTCCGATCCGCCGGACAATTGTCCGCTCGGGCCTACACACGACCGGATCGATCCACTGGAACTGGTCCGTCGGACCAGTTCCAGCGGATAGATCCGGTCGTGTGTACGGGGCCTTAAATGACTCTGTCACCACATGCCCACGTGCAGAAAAGTTGCTAGTTGCAAGTATTCAACACTAGGGGTCGGTTGAAAACCTGCTACTTTATAAGCTTTGGTTTTTCCATTGGCTCATACTTTACAGGACGCCATTCCTCAGATGAAACAGCTCTGGTAATTACTAAAGCCTCGTACACACGCTCGGTTTTCTCGGCAAGAAACAGCAAGAAAACTGCTGGCAGAGCTTTCTTGCCGAGTATACCGTGCGTGTGTACGAGGCTTTGAAGTTTCTCGTCAAGAAAACTGCCCAGAATCTCGACGAGAAAAATAGAGAACCTGCAGTGTTTTCCTGCCGAGAAACCCGAGAGTGTGTATACTTACCTCTCCATGGAAACCCGCGCATGCTCGAAATGACTTTGACGCATGCGCGGTAGCTTCCAAGGCATAGGTAGGTTGTAGCAAGATGGCGGCGACGGCATCGAATGTGACGAGCGCTCGTCGTAGTCGATGACTTTACCGCGTTCGTGCCATTCAAAAGAACGGCGGTTCATTTGAATGGTGTGTGTGTACACTCGACCAAAAGAAAGAAAATCATGCCACGAATTTCGGCAGGAAAAACGACTTTTCCTGACGAGAATCCGGGCCGTGTGTACAGGGCTTCAGGCAGTGAAACTGATCAAATCACCTGTGAAAAATAATGAAAAGCCTGAAAACATGACCTGTTGGGGGGCCTTGAGGACTGGAGTTGAGAAACACTGGTTTAACCATTTAAGGACCGCCTCCTGCAGATATACGTCGGCAGAATGGCACGGCTGGGCACAAGCACGTACCTGTACGTCCTCTTTAAGTGTCCAGCCGTGGGTCGCGGGCGCCCGCGACCCGGTCCGAAGCTCCGTGACCACGGCCGCGGGACCCGCGGACCCGATCGCCGCTGGAGTCCCGCAATCGGTCCCCGGAGCTGAAGAACGGGGAGAGCTGTGTGTAAACACAGCTTCCCCGTTCTTCACTGTGGCGCCGTCATCGATCGTGTGTTCCCTGATATAGGGAAACACGATCAATGACGTCACACGTCCAGCCACGCCCCCCTACAGTTAGAAACACAGATGAGGTCACACTTAACCACTTCAGCGCCCTCTAGTGGTTAACTCCCAAACTGCAGTTGTCATTTTGACAGTAAACAATGCATTTTTTGCTGTGAAAATGACAATGGTCCCAAAAATGTGTCAAAATTGTCCGATGTGTCCGCCATAATGTCGCAGTCACGAAAAAAAATCGCTGATCGCCGCCATTAGTAGTAAAAAAAAAAAAAAATGATTAGAAATGCAATAAAACTATCCCCTATTTTGTATACACTATAAATTTTGCGCAAACCAATCGATAAACGCTTATTGCGTTTTTTTTTTACCAAAAATAGGTAGAAGAATACGTATCGGCCTAAACTGAGGAATATATTTTTGGGGGATAATTATTATAGCAAAAAGTAAAAAATATTGAATTTTTTTCAAAATTGTCGCTCTATTTTTGTTTATAGCGCAAAAAATAAAAACCGCAGATGTGATCAAATACCACCAAAAGAAAGCTCTATTTGTGGGAAAAAAAGGATGCCAATTTTGTTTTTGGAGCCACTTCGCACGACCGCGCAATTGTCAGTTAAAGCGACGCAGTGCCGAATTGCAAAAACTGGCCAGGTCCTTTACCTGCCTAAAGGTCCAGGTCTTAAGTGGTTAAGTTATGGTCCCGTTACCAGGGACAACAAGAAGCAGTAAAAGTGCTCAGGGATTCTCACCTATGCCGGGGGAAAGGTTTTGGAGGGGGCTGATTTACAGTTTTCCCTGGGTTATTAGGTCCTGATTTGTGACCCAGAAATTAGAGGCTCAGAGGGGTCTTGGGTGGGAAAGATCGTCCAACCCTGACTACAGGTAGCTTTGCCTTTTAGGGTTAACCGCCTACGCGAGAGAGGGCTAAAAAGAGCGGGAGCCAGCCAGCAGGTGTCCGCGAGGTGTGGAACAGCACACATTTGTGAGAGGGCTGTGGGCTGTTTATTTGCTGAGATGCTGCTGCGCTCTTGTGATTTTGTTCCGGAGCTCTGAAGCTGGCTGGAACAACCCTGTGGTAGGACAGGTTTATGCTGGCGGTGAGCCAAATCTTTGTGTTGTACCAGGAGTGTATGGACTATTTTTGTTTGCTTTATACTGGGAAAAAAGCTATGTTTGTTTGCCTGTTTTGGAGAAAAAAGTGTTTGCTTGTCGCAGAGATGACTGGCTATTGATCTTGACCCCCAAATATCACAATACATATGAGCTAGGGGGGGGGGGGGGGGGGACCACAATGGAGCAGGTATTTTACAACCCCAGAAGTGTGCAATAAATGCAGTGGCTGTGGAACAGCAAAGGAATGGCTTTTTAACACACAGACTGGAGGAAATATAAGTATATTGTCTACTCTGTTATAACTACAAGCATTTACTGTATATAGTGCCAGCACTTTACATCAGTCCCCGTGTCACAGCATTTGATTCACAGCAGCGGGAGCCAATGGGTGGTTCTTCGATTGGACAAACTGGCTCCTGAATTTCATATTAATTTGTCCATCTCTGGCTTAAAGCAGGGGTGTTTGTACAGGGGATGCTCCAGGGGCCCGTGCGACCCAATTTACACCTGCATAGGAGGGACAGCAGGGGTGGCATTAAGAGGAACCAATCCCCTCCATTTTCCCCCTGCAGCCTTTCACCGACTGTAGGGGGACAACTGAAGAGATTGGTTCCTCTACATGCCGCCCCACCTATCCACCTCGTGCTGTGATTGGGCTCCTGTGTACTCCCCTGGCCCCCCCCCCTCATCCCCTGCAGTGCTGCCAAGTTCCCCCCTCCCCTCTCCTGCCAGCTGCTGTGGGAATGCAGGGGAAGAGGACGGTAAATGTGTAATTTATCGGCCCCTTCCTTGTCCTAATGAATCAAGTCAGTGATCCATATCGATCGCTGACTCTGTTCATTCATAACTGAGGCGTAGTAAACTGAATTTACTATGCTTTAGTTTGTGAATGAACAGGATGCTTTGTACAGAGCCATTCCTGTCCATTCATTCTGTGCTGCTGAGGCTGCAGATAAGTATATTGAAGTGGATGTAAACCCAATTTTTTTTTGATGTCACAATATAGAGTATAAGATTTCCTATCATCTGTGTCCAGTCTTGCCACACAGAGTTAATCCAGCTCTGAGCAATCCTATTTTATTGTTCAGTGAAAATTAACAGACTTCCAGATAAAACCTGTCTAAATAAAAAGTCCTTTCCTCTCTCCTTGCTTTGAGTGACAGGTTATTTACATATCTAGCTTGGACATGTTTATCATATGTTACGTTATGTTTATCATAATATGAGGTGATCCACAGTTCATTGTATATTACCAGGATGTGTTATGTGGGGGAGGGGTGGACTTCTCACTTTTTTTATTGTGGATCACCTCATATTATGATAAACATAACATATGATAAACATGTCCAAGCTAGATATGTAAATAACCTGTCACTCAAAGCAAGGAGAGAGGAAAGGACTTTTTATTTAGACAGGTTTTTATCTGGAAGTCTGTTAATTTTCACTGAACAGTAAAAGAGGATTGCTCAGAGCTGGATCAACTCTGTGTGGCAAGACTGGGCACAGATGATAGGGAATCTTATACTCTACATTGTGACAGCAAAAAGTGGGTTTACATCCACTTTAATGGCCATGTCCACCAAACTTGTGTCTTAAAGGTGAAACATCAGAGGTCTGTGTAGACCCCTGATATTTCACTAATGCCTCCTAAAAGGCTCCTAAAAAATTGTAAAAGAATAATAAAAAATAAAATTGTAAATAAATAAATAAAACAGAATGGTAAAAAAAAAAACCTAACAAAAATAAATAAATAAAATAAAAAGCTACTGACACCTGTGGCGGAACTACTAGGGTCACAAACTACTGGGCCCTGGTGTTCCGCCACTGTGTGGTGCACCCGGCCCGGGGCCAGGGGGGCCCCTTATGATTTCTTGTACTGGGGCCCTGAAGGTTCTAGTTACGCCTTGGGTTTGAAGTAAACCAATACTGCTCATTTACGGACAAAACAGGCTTGTTAGCTCTCACTGATGCCATTTACTGTCATGAAAGCTTTTATGGAGTGCAGCTACGGGAACACAAAAATGGTCTTCTTGCGTTGCAGGTGCTGAGCTTTTTTTTTTACTGGTTCTGACCTGCTTTTTTCCGACACACATGAACACAAGGAGCAGCAATGCATGGGAACAAAAGATATAAAGATCTTCACTATTATCTGGATGTTAGGCATTGGCACAGTATACAATTTACGTTTTAGTATCAGAAAGAGTGGTTATGTAAGAGTGAGGTTATTTTCTTTGGCCACTTTGAATACACATATTGCATAGTTGTGTTCTTCTTTAATTGAGGTTTGGCACTTATTTTTATCTAAGTGTTCTATAAAAATAAATCTAAATGCGAGCATGATGAATTTGTGAAGAAATCCGCCCACAGCACAAAAATGGATGGGAACTGGAACTGCTGTGTGATCTGGGGACTCCTGGGCATGGTACCAGTGTGGGTAGGATTTGCAGTGCCGAGAGGCGGGTGACTCAGTGAATACGCTGTTTGTCAGAACCCTCCAGTTTTATCCCAGCTTCAGATATAACTTGTGTTATTTCAGTAGGACTGCCTGATTGCTGCATGTTTCTCAGTAAAGAGCCAGTCAGATTAAAATGAAATGTATTTGTTTGCAGTAGCTTATTCACACATCAATATATAAACTTGTCTGCTGATGATTATTATTATTTACAAAGTATCTCACAGAAGTAAGTACACCCCTCACATTTTCATCTTTTCATGTGGCAACACTGAGGAAATTATACTTTGCTACAATGTACAGTAGTGAGCGTACAGCTTGTATAACAGTGTCAATTTGCTATCCCATCAAACGCAGTCACTGTGCCATCAATTGTCACCAATGTGCCATGCCAAACGCAGCCGCTGTGCCATCAATTGTCACCACTGTGCCATGCTATTAAACGCAGCCGCTGTGCCATTAATTGTCACCACTGTGCCAAGCCATCAAACGCAGCCACTGTGCTAATTGTCACCACTGTGCCCATTGTTGCCACTGTGCATGTCACTGTGCTGTGCCCTTTAATTGTTGCCACTGTGCCCATTGTTGTCACTGTGCTGTGCCCTTTGTCGCCGCTGTGCCCTTTGTCGCCTCTGTGCCCATTGTTGTCACTGTGCTGTCTGTGCCCTTTTATTGATGCCACTGTGCCCTTTGCCGCTCTCTGTCCCCTTTGCCGCTCTCTGTGCCCATTGTTGTCACTGCTGTCTGTGCCCTTTTATTGATGCCACTGTGCCCTTTGCCGCTCTCTGTCCCCTTTGCCGCTCTCTGTGCCCATTGTCGCCCCTTTCCCTGTAAAATGAACTTACCTGAAGCTTCCAATGTCCTTGATGTCTTGTCCCGCTTGGTGACGCTTCAGCCAATCAGGTTCCTGATAACCAGAATCCGGGAACCTGATTCGCTGAAACGTCCGTCAGTCTTTTTCAAGGAACGCAAGCCTGCGTTCCGAGAATAGACATCCGAGAGCCGGAGGGCTGTACTTGGAAAGCCTATGAGAGCCGCTGGCTTTGATAGGCAGTTCCGCTCAGCCAACCAGCTGCCGTTATTCGGGTAACCGGCGCCCAATGTCCGGTTATCTGAATAGACCAGGCAGCTGGCAACCAACAATAACATACATCCGTGCAATTATGCACGAATGTATGTTATTTACGAGAGGGGGTGGCGCTGCAGCGCCCTCTATAGACGGCCGCCGGAACTGCGGTTAAAATGTAAAAATGACATTTTAGCCGAATAAAAGTTCTTAAAGGGCCCGTTTTTTTTTTTGTGACTGCGGGGGGGGGGGGGGGGGTGGGGCGCGCCTGTGCGTCCCTATGGACGAGCCGCCACTGCCGTACATACATCATACACCGTACATACACCGTTTTCCTCGGCAAAAAAGCTCTGCCACCAAGTTTCTTGATGGATTTTGTCAAGGAAAACGGTCGTGTGTACGAGGCCTTAGTGTTACAAGGTCTCAGGTGTGAATGGGAAGCAGGTGTGTTAAATCTGGTATTATCGCTCTCACTCTCTCATACTGGTCACTGGAAATTCAACATGGCACCGCATGGTAGAGAACTCTCTGAGAATCTAAAAAAGAAGTGTTGCTCTACATAAAGATGGCATAGGTTATATGAAGATTGCCAGGACCCTGAAACTGAGCTGCAGCACAGTGGCCACGACCATACAGCGGTTTAACAGGACAGGTTCTACTCAGAGCAGGCCTTGCCATGGTCGACCAAAGAAGTTGAGTGCACATGCTCAGCGTCTTATCCAGAGGTTGACTCTGGGAAATAGACATATAAGTGCTGCCAGCATTGCTGCAGAGGTTGAAGGGGTGTGGGGTCAGCCTGTCAGTGCTCAGACCATACGCCACACACTGCATCAAATTGGTGTGCATGGATGTCATCCCAGAAGGAAGCCTCTTTTAACCTGGTGGTATGATTTAGTCAGATTTTTGATGCTGAAAGAGTTACAATGTTTTGCATGGAAATGTGGCGTTTTATATTGTAGGCCTGTAATTCTTAGAAATAACTCACTTAAAGCGGTGTTCCAGCCGCAATTTTTTTTTTAAAGTCAGCAGCTACAAACACTGTAGCTGGTGGCAGATCCTCAGAGAGTTCTCTACCTGCGATGCGATCCCGAGTGTGGCTTAGGGTTACCGATTTTGGTACTGAAAATTCACCCCGAGCCTGACTCGGGAATACCGCTAAGGAGGTTAAAAATGATGCACAAGAAAGCCTGCAAACAGTTTTCTGATGACCAACAGACTAAGGACACGAATTACTGGAACCATGTCCTGTGGGCTGATGAGACCAAGATAAACTTATTTGGTACAGATGGTGTCAAGCGTGTGTGGTGACAACCAGGTGAGGAGTACAAAGACAAGTGTGTCTTTCCTACAGTCAAGCATGGTGGTGGGAGTGTCATGGTCTGGGGCTGCATGAGTACTGCCGGCATTGGGGAGCTACAGTTCATTGAGGGAACAATGAATGCCAACATGTACTGTGACATACTGAAGCAGAGCATGATCCCCTCTCTTCCGAGACTGGGCCGCAGGGCAGTATTCCAATATGATAACGACCACAAGAACACCTCCAAGATGGCTACTGCCTTGCTAAAGAAACTGAGGGTAAAGGTGATGGACTGGCCAAGCATGTCTCCAGACCTAAATCCTATTGAGCATCTGTGGGGCATTCTCAAACGGAAGGTGGAGGAGCGCAAGGTCTCTAACATCCACCAGCTCTGTGATGTCATCATGGAGGAGTGGAAGAGGAATCCAGTGGTAACCTGTAAAGCTCTGGTGAACTCCATGCCCAAGAGGTTTAAGGCAGTGCTGGAAATAATGGTGCCCACACAACATATTGACACTTTGGGCCCAATTTGGACATTTTTACTTAGGGATGTACTTACTTTTGTTGCCAGCGGTTTAGACATTAATGGCTGTGTGTTGAGTTATTTTGAGGGGACGTAAAATTTGCACTGTTATACAAGCTGTACACTCACTACTTTACATTGTAGCAAAGTGTCATTGTTACCACATGAAAAGATATAATAAAATGTTTGCAAAAATGTAAGGGGTGTACTCACTTTTGTGAGAGATATTGTATATTATACTGTATGTGTATTATAATAAGAATAACATGGCAGAAACAGGGTACATAACAGTGGGCACCGCTCCCCCTTAACACCGTCGCCGCCTTCCCTATCAATACCCCACGGCCCCATTCAGATGGGACGGGAGAGGCAAGACAAACCAAGGACCTGCTTTTCACACCCCTGCAAAGACCCGGGGCCAGATCCACAAAGAAGTTACGCTGGCGTATCTATTGATACGCCGCGTAACTTCTAGGATGCTCCGGCATATCTTTTTTCTGTATTCAGATACGCCGGAATTTTGCTAAGATCCGACTGGCGTAAGCCTCTTACGCCGTCGTATCTTAGTTGCATATTTACGCTGGCCGCTAGGTGGCGCTTCCTTAGATTTACGCGAGGAATATGCAAATTAGGTAGATACGCCGATTCACAAACGTACGTCCGCCTGGCGCATTTTTTTACGTAGTTTACGTAAGGTTTTTTCCGGTGTAAAGTTACCCCTGCTATATGAGGCGTACGCAATGTTAAAGCGGGAGTTCACCCTAAAAATAATTTTTACCTGTAGATTGATGCTCATTTTGTCTAGGGGAATCGGCTAGTTGTTTTAAAATCCGAGCAGTACTTACCGTTTTCGAGATGCATCTTCTCCGTCGCTTCCGGGTATGGGTCTTCGGGATCGGGCGTTCCTTCTTTTTTTTTTAGTAAATAGTTTTTATTAAGGTATTTTCAGCTTTGTTGAAATACAAAACAGAGGCATAGGGGCATACCCCGGCCAATCGTTGCACGTAGCAACGTGCAAAAAAGTAACAACATAAAAGAACAGACAGAACAATTAACCACACACCAAAACTCTAGGCATGTCTAGCTAAGTATTACCTAGACACCTCTCGGGTTGCACATAACAGAAATACAGAAGGAGCTATTGCATCTTGCAGAACCTCTTCCCAGTCTTTGATAGCTGAGTTGGAAGCTACAGGGGCCCTTGGGAGTAGGTATGGTCCTCACATTATCTATGCTTCACCTCCTATTACCAGATCAGGGTATGGGTCTGAACTCCAAGTGTCACAAGTGGTAACCAATGCAGTCTATCTGAGCTACTCTCCAGGGGGTTGGTCGTCTGTTGTGGATTCCGAGTCCGTCCACATGTGCCAGACTTTGTCATATTTTTTGGGGCATCCCCGGGATAGATACGTCGCTTTGTATAGGGGTACTGTTGCATTAACCATCTGTTTCCATGCGTGCAACGTGGGAGGGGCGGCTGACTTCCCAGTCTTAGGGGCAGATCCAGAAAGAATTGCATGTGAGATACGCTACGCCGCTGTAACTTACTTGTTGTAGCTTTGAATCCACAAAGAATTTGCGCCGTAAGTTACGGCGGCGTAGTGTATCTCTTGCGGCGTAACGGCGCCTAATTCAAATCGGCGAGTGGCGGGGCGTGTTTCATTTAAATGAAGCGCGTCCCCACGCCGAACGAACTGCGCATGCGCCGTCCCTAAATTTCACAAGGACGTCATTGTTTAGACTTGGACGTAAATTACGTCTATCCCGCGATTCACGGACGACTTACGCAAATGAAAAAAAAAATTCAAATCAAACGCGGGAACGACGCCAATACTTAACATAGCAGGTCTAACTATACACCACGAAACAGCAGCTTTAACTATACGCCGGAAAAAGCCGACTAGAGACGACGTAAAAGAATGCGACGGCCGCTCGTACGTTCGTGGATCGTCGGAAATAGCTTATTTGCAGACTCGACGCGGAAAACGACAGGGATGCCACCCAACGGACGCCGAAGAATTGCATCTTAGATCCGAAGGCGTACGAAGACGTACGCCTGTCGGATCGAACCCAGATGCCGTCGTATCTTGTTTTGAGGATTCAAACCAAAGATACGACGCGGGAAATTTAAAAGTACGCCAGCGTATGAGTAGATTCGCCGGCGTACTCTCTCTGTGGATCTGCCCCATAGTCCGTAGGGTTCAAATTGAGTTGGTCCACCCTTTGTAGCTATAGAAGCTTCAACTCCTGCTTTTCACACCCCTGCAAAGACCCATATTGCGTGAGCGGGTTTAATGTAAGTGATTTTCCGCAACCTTTGCTTCTCCGTATTCATTCTTTTCTCAGTGCCAAGCACAAGACAGTAGAACATAATCTTGAACATGATTACATCTAACTACGATGTCTCACAGTGGTGTGGATATGCTCCCTATTTGCAGAGCTAGGTCACTCTGTTCACATTAAAAGGAATGGAGCTGTACGCATAGTAAAAAAAGCTACATTCCGAAACACTCCGCCTTGCCCATCCTAATCGACGTGCAATAGGGTTGACAGATGAACAATGGAGCAAAAGCAACAAATTTGCTTACATTCAAAGATGAGATCTGATTGGTTGCTCTGGATTAGGGGTCTCAAACTGGCTACCCTCCAGCTGTTGCAAAACTACCGTATTTTCCGGCGTATAAGACGACCTTTTACACAGCCAAAAACTGGGGTCGTCTTATACGCCGGGTGAAGCAGTCATCAACAGAGTGCATTGCCCGCCAGGATTGGTTGAGCTGCGCATAATACTGAATACATACAGCTTTACAGAGCAGGACCGTCTTAATAGCATAATGGGCCCCTGGGCAAAGTATTGCTCTGGGGCCCCTACAATGGAGACAGTGCAGGTAAACAGACATTAGGTAGGTAGGAGGCAGACAAGCAGAGCTTCTCCTTTTGGGTGAAGCTCCGCATTAACTACATGAATAATCATTCTGTACAGCAAAAAAACAGTGGGGAAATACTACATACATAAAGTAAAAAAGCTGTCCTGTGCATATAATATATCTGCTAGATTGATGCCTCCCCAGAACTATAGCCCTTCTACACCCTAGATATCCCCCCAGCACTGTGACCCCTCTACACCCCAGATATCCCCCCCAGCACCGGTAACCATATAC
This sequence comes from Rana temporaria, assembly GCF_905171775.1. Classification (NCBI taxonomy): domain Eukaryota; kingdom Metazoa; phylum Chordata; class Amphibia; order Anura; family Ranidae; genus Rana; species Rana temporaria. Next base: position 47,031,644 of record NC_053494.1, read on the forward strand.
TAAGAGATACCCCTTGTATTGTGACCCCACTACATCCCTGATACCCCTACACTGTGGCCTCTCTACATCCCTGATACCTCTAGCACTAAAGCCACCCAAGCTTCCCCAAGCATTGCTACCCCCTACACACCCCAGACCCCCCCTCAGCATTGTTTTCCCCCATACACCCTTGAAACCCCCAGCACCATTATTCCATCGATGCAGTACCCCCTTTTCCAGTGGAGATGCAGTGCATGTAAACTTTTGGCCCTGTGCCCACCTCCAGCACTGCACTCACCTATACCAATCAAACAGGCGGAGGAGGGAGCATCCCTCTGGGCATTCCAAGCCTTTCGGTGCAAACAGTGCTGGACAGCTGGGCTCACCATGACACCATCCACAATGCTACTTCCGCAGGTGGGCTCTCAGTGCTGCTGAATCAGCAGCTCTCACTCCAGCTCCTACCCCGCAGCCTTCGAGTCCTGAGCATTCAATGTGCATGGGCGGGGTCAGAGCATCACTGGCGCTCCTGCCCTGCCCCTCCTTGCTGGCTGTGAAATAATAGGTATCGTTGTGCACAGCGAACTGCTGCCAGCCTGCCTCCCCTGTGTAGCCATCACTCTCAGTGCCATCATTGGGCCCCCTATTTCGAGACAGAGTGGGCTTAAGGACCAGCTGGTTTGGGGAAAGTGCAGGGCCCCCCCATGCAGCTGAGGCCCCTGGGCAGTGCCTAGGTGTGTCCTCTCCTTAAGACAGCCCTGTTGGGCGTGGCCAAGACCGGCATGTGAGAGGACGCACTTCTCACAGCTCCTGCCTGATCCGTCCAACGATCCTTCCCCGGCGTCTCTGATCCGGCTCTCTTCAGCTCCCCAGCTGGCTACCGAGTCCCTGCACTGCCTGGATCCACCGCCGGCCCTCTGTACAAGGGGAAAGACTCGCTGCGGAACGCTGGAGATGACGGGACCGGACTTCCAGGATGGCGCCGCCGCGGCTCTCGCACAGCGCGCTCCAAGGATGGCTGAAAAGCCTAAGGATGGCACCAGCAAGAAGGCGCCGAAGACACAGGGTAAGGAGCAGCCAAGGGATATGCTCTTCTTTGCCCAAAAACTCAAGGGCCCCGTTTGCACTGGGGCGGGGGGGTCAGCAGATGGCGGAGATGGAGGAGGCCAGGCCGCACAGTTAGAATGGGGCCATGATGCAGAGGGTGCTCCCCGCAGCTCCAGGGCAGATGCAGTACAGTCCCCCTCTCCCCCCCTCAGATGACACACAGGACACTGTGGAGCAGCCAACTTTAGCAGATATTCTGAAAGCGGTGCAGGTGGGCAATGCTGACATGAAGACAGCCCTGTTACAGAGCACCCGGCGGGCTGATATCCATCGGGCAGCTGCTTCGTTTTTGAACAACGGTATTACCACACAGGGGGTCGTTTTATACGAGTAGAGCACAAAACCACCGTTTTAAGCTGAATATTAGGGGGTCGTCTTATATGACCAGCCGCCTTATACGGTACAAGTCCCATGAGGCATTGCATGGCTGACAGTTACAAGCATGACTCCCTCAGGCAGAGGTATGATGGGACTTGTAGTTCTGCAACAGCTGGAGGGCCACCGGTTTGAGACCCCTGCTGGATGATCAGTCCTTCTGTGCTCCACTTTTCATAAATAAGCTCCATTGGTGCGGGCAAACACAATTTAATTACTTTTCACTGTAGAAATTACCTCCACTCTGACCGAATGACATAGTTTTCACCGCAGGTATAAGTGGACTGGATTTGGAGCTATTAGGAAAGATCTGTGCCATAGAGAGAATGAGAGGGGGAGAATTAGCTGGTTGTCATGGCAGCGTCAGAATTGCGAGCTGTTTACTGCCATTGGATTTACAAGCAACAGTATGTATCTGATGTTTGAAGAGCTTATCGTATGCAGAGTCCGTTTTTCTCTAGAAGCCATTTAGCTTTGCATGGCAGTTCACGGGACATGAGGATGCCTGCTAGAGACGCTGGGCCCGGCTTCTACCTGCCTGCGCATGGATTCAAGCAATGGGAACCGTACCTGACCAAGAAGCTGTGCACACAAAAGCTCCCAATAACACAGCTGCTGTTTGTTTAGGGGGATTAGACTTGAGTAGTCTCCGAATCACATGGTAACTCCAGCTATTGCGCTTATTGTCTTGATATTTTTTTTTTTACAGTCAATGAGATTTATTGCCTGTCTGTAATGTGTTTGTCAGCTCAGTGAAATGTTTAGAATGTGCGGTAGCCGTGGTTGGTGAAGGAATTCAGCTGTGATGTGCTAGGCGCTTTTTTCGCAGGTTTTTCAGGAACGGAGTAGTGCATTTTGACAAGTTTGACGTTTTCCGAGGGGCCAGAAAACCACTATTCTTGGCAAATTCTGAGATGTGTATAAGTTATGCTATTTGATTGTAGACTTGCGGAGACATGCCGGTGGGCTATTCTTTGTTAGCTGGCCATACCTATAGACTAGTAAGTGTACCTGTAGGGTTGATTGCAGGTGATTGCTTGAACCACCATATACTGTAACAAGCACTTTTCTGTTTTGATCAGATTGTAGTTGATATTGATTATTCGCAAATATGTGTCATATAAAGAAAAACTTTCTTCAAACTTACAATCATTAGGTAAACACAATGGGGTTGATCTACTAAAGGAAAACAGGCTGTTCATTTTGCAAGGGCATTTTCCCTTAGCTTTGTGAATTAGGTGAAGCTCTGTTGACTTCCAGCAGCCAATCATGTTCACGCAAAAATCCTTGTTTTTTTTTTTGATACATTTTTATTGAAAAGAGAATGATAACAAAAAAAGCGTAAAATCGCGCAAGGTGTTATATAGGGCTGAAACAACGAATCGATTAATCGACAACTAATCGATTATGAAAATAGTTATCAACTATTTTCATAATCGATTAATCGGCCAGTTGATTAGTTGGCCTGCATATAGAATACATCATTTGTTTACATATCGGGAAATACAGTGCAGCACACATACAGCTCAGTACACCATCCATACATGTCACTAAGTGCCTGAGAAGTTGTGAATGTGCAAGTGTGAGGAGCAATGCCTCATGGGACATGTAGTCCTGGGCAGGAAGTGAGTGGTTCTAAAGGCAGAAGTGTTTTTTTTTTTTTTTTTTTTTAAACCTTGCTATAGCGGGTGCTCTATACTATACTTTGCAGCTTGCTATTTAGGCACTCTGAAGGCAGGATGAGCCAGAAGCATCGGTGAGGGACCTCAGAAGTGGAGGATCTGGGCTGCTCTGTACAAAACAATTACACAGAGCAGGTAAGTATAACAAGTTTGTTTAAAAAAAAAATCTTTAAAGACTCTGTGCAGGGAAGATCAGCATCTGAACCCAGAGAAAGTGGAGGTAATAGAAGGCATTACAATTACTGTAGTTGGTTATTTATATTTACCACTGCATATGGATATTTAAGAATAAATTCCCTTTTTATTTACATATTAACTAAATTGTACACCACACTTTTTTTTTTTAAGATTATCCGATTAGTCGATTAATCGAAACAATAATCGGCCAACTAATCGATTATAAAAATAATCGTTAGTTGCAGCCCTAGTGTTATACATACATCTGTTTAGAATGACACAAAATATGGTTACAGATGTCTAGACTGATCTTGACAATTCTGCAGGTAATTAGTCAATGGGGGTTATTTACGAAAGGCAAATCCACTTTGCACTACAAGTGCAAACTGCAAATGCAAAGTGCACTTGAAATTGCACTAAAAGTGCACTTGGGAGTGCAGTCGCTGTAGATCCGAGGGGGACATGCAAGGAAAATAAAAAGCAGCATTTTAGCTTGCACATGATTGGATAATAAAATCAGCAGAGCTTCCCCCTCATTTTAGTTCTATCCCATAGAATTACAGCGACTGCACTTCCAAGTGCACTTTCAGTGCAATTTCAAGTGCACTTTGCAATTGTAGATTGCACTTGTAGTACAAAGTGGATTTGCCTTTCGTAAATAACCCCCAATATGTATGGCAAATATCACACATAACAAATATGCAAACCTGAAAATATGTCTCCAGAGGGAGAAGGGAAACGTTAGACAAGAGAGAGATTAGAGAAAGAGAGAAACGAGGGAAGATCAGTAAAATGGAGGGTTGGGGGGGAGGGGAGGCTCCTACATCATTCATAAGGGGTAGTAAAAACTCTATATACATTAAACATAATCAAGTGTGTTGAGATATGAGTTCAGCATAGGTAGGGGAGTAAAGACGAACCAGCAGGCCCATATCTTATGCACAACAGGGGCTAAATCTCTGTATTCATAGATAAGATCCTCCATATGGTAGATGTGGTCACCTACTTTGTTGAATTGTTGAACAGTATAGTAGTTTGCTTCCAAAAGCGAGGGATAAAAGATTTAGAAGATGAGGGGCGATAGGGCACTTATATCGACCGGCTGGTTCATCTGTATGAAACAATACGACCCATGGGTCATTCAATATAGGAAAGCCTTGAATTACTTTCATCTATTGTAGAATCGAAGACCAGTATGGACATATTCAGTGGGCATTGGCAGCATATAGCCTTGATTTTTTTTTTAAAGCATGTGACTGTTTTTTTATTCCCCCTTATTTACTAAACTTTTTCATAGTGAACAGCCTATTTGCCTTTAGTGACTCAACTCCAATATATAATAAAATATACTTTAGCAATGTGGGGGGTGTATAATAATAAGGGGACGCTAATAGTAGCTGATAGATAAATTCCAAATTCTAGCTTGAAACAATGTATTAACTATAAGGTCAACAATGCAATAGTGATTTAAAGTGCAAGTGCTTATATAATAACATCAAAAAAATAGGTGCAAACAGGTCCAAAAAATGCAGCAATGATCACTAAATGATAAGCATTGGTAAGTCCATGCATCAAATGGTTGACTTGAGAGTAGACACCATCACCACGGAACAGATATCAAACTGACGACACCCGGTAAGAGGTAGAGGTAAGTGCCTACTTACCAGACCACCATGACCCTTCGTTTTAAAAAAAGGATCAGGTGGAGCTTTAGTACCGTTGGTGGCCTAAGGTCTGTACTGATACCTGGATGGGACTGGCCAGGAATGGACTCCAACAGAAGAAATTACCATGGATAAAATGAAGAAAAACAGGCCATAGTGAAGTTCTGCGATTTATTGTAAAACAGATTAAAAACAAAAGCTAAATGGCCGCTTACTTGTGCAAGTGCCGAGACCTTGGCACTAAGGAATCAAGCGTGTTACAGCTAGATGTGACGTGGAGCACCAGCTGCACCGTGTCTCACTCGCGTGGGGAGGTGTAGCGTGCCTTCCACCGCCTCTCTGTGCCAAATCCGGAAGAAGCTTCCTGACGACATCAGTAGATGAAACGTACGTCAAGGTGTTCCTGGTCACGTCCATAAGAAATAATGGAAACGCAAATTCGTTCCACAACCATTTATTCATAAGTCCTTCAGCTTATAGTCCATATAAAAAGATGATAGCAATGTGTTAGTTTGTGTAACCATAAAATGTCCATCCACAAATGGAAGCCTCCACAAGGGGATTAGAAGCAAAAATCCATCAGGAGCTACAGAGTATAAAAAACAACAGAAGCGCCTCTAAGTGTAGCAATATGTTGCTAAATGTTGTACCTTCATTAAATGTACCGTATATACTCGAGTATAAGCCAAGTTTTTCAGCACCCCTCGGCTTATTCTCGTAACCTTTTTGCGCCTGATCTCCCGAGCTTTGGGGACCCGGTTTCCTGGCCAGCCATAGGTCCCCACTCTTCCTCTACAAGTGTGCAAAGTTTGTTGTCCGGGGGACCTACGGCTGGGGAGCACCAATTTTTTTAAAAGCTGGGCACCCCTTTCATAGACTCCCATGTTAAACAGCAATTTCTTCTGGTGACTTTGGGGACCCGGTACCGGCCGGTCGTAGGTCCCCTGGACCCAGAACTTGGCACCCCTTCCATAGACTCCCATGTTAAAAGTCAGTCTAGTCATGGACACAGTGAGGTATGGACACAGTGAGGTATGGACACAGTGAGGCATGGGCACAGTGAGACATGGACATGGACACAGTGAGGCATGGGCACAGTGAGACATGGACACAGTGAGGCAAAGTGAGGCACAGTGAGGCATGCAGATGGACACCCTAGGCTTATATTCGAGTTAATAAGTTTTCCCATTTTATTGTGGTAAAATTAGGTGCCTCCGCTTATATTCGGGTCGGCTTATACTCGAGTATATATGGTATCCATATTGCTACACTTAAAGGGTTACTAAAGGAATTATTATATATTTTTTAAAATAATAAACATGTTATACTTACCCCCACTGTGCAGTTCGTTTTGCACAGAGTGCCCCCGATCAATGTCTTCTGGGGTCCCTCGGCGGCTGTCTCTGGTCCTCCCCGCAATTAGTCACGACAGTAATGCGAGAGCTCGCATGGTGGTCACTAATTGTGGGCGCGCTCCCGTAATACAGCGAGCGGCCATAGCTGCTCACTGTATCACTCGGCCCCGCCCCTCGGCGCGCCGCGTCACTGGATGTGATTGACAGCAGCGTCAGCCAATGGCTGCGCTGCTCTCAATCCATCCGCTCTAGCCAATCAGCGGCCAGGCTGAGTGGCAAAGAGGATATCGGGACCGCACGGGACTTTCGAGGGGTCAGGTAAGTATAACTGGGGGTCGGGGGGGGGGGGGCCGGCAGCAGCAGATGTTTTTTCAATTTAATGCATAGCTTGCATTAAGGTGAAAAAACATTTTCCTTTACAACTCCTTTAAGGCTCCTCTCTTCTCTTTTTTTCTCAGGCCTCATACACACGACCGAGGAACTCGACGGGCGAAACACATCGTTTTCCTCATCGAGTTCCTTGTTAGGCTTGTCAAGGAACTCGACAAGCTTGCTTTGCGTACACACAGTCAAGTCAAAATCTCCTCGTTCTCAAACGCGGTGACATACAACACATACAACGGCAAACTCTTGGGGCTGCTTTTGCTAATTTCATGTGTTTGCGTGTTAAGTAAAAGTTTGTTAAGAGACAATTTGCACTTTTCAGTCTGTTACAGCTTGAAAAATGTGTTATCTCCATTACAAATGCTACTTTTACTCCCGTCTCATACTTTATTCTGAGCAAGCACGGGTTTCTTAGCATACACACGCTCGAGTTTCTCGTCGGAAACCAGCCCGACCAGGAACTCGACGAGCCAAATCAGACTCCCGTCGAGGAAATAGAGAACTTGCTCTCTTTTTGGCTCGTCGAGTTTCTCGAGAGTTTCCTAGACGAAAATGTACACACATAGTTACATAGTTAGTTACATAGTAACTACACGATCGGTTTCCTCGGCAAAAAAATATCTCCCAGCAAGTTTCTTGCTGGTTTTTGCCGAGAAACTCGGTCGTGTGTACGAGGCCTTAGTTGTGACATGACGCTGCTTGTATATCAAGTCAAAATGTATTTAAAAATGTTGCTTGTCTTGCAAAACGCTCTCAAACCAAGTTACTCTCAAGCCAAGGTTTTACTGTATTTTGTTTTAATCCCTCTATATAATCCCAGATTTCTCAAGCCTGTTATGTATGAAGCTGCAGTGGAGAGAGGATGGTGGTGTAACCATGGAATGTACTGGCTTTCATTTCTATTACATTGCAAGCAAAAGAATTTTCAGTTTATTTGCCTAATTTTTCCCCCTACAAGTGGAAGCCAAAATGTTCAAATCAATGGAAACATGATTTCATTTATAACCCGATGGAAAGCTTCCAAAACTGCCAAAAAATGGCAAATGTACGGCCAGAATAAGCCTAAAATAAAAGTTTTAAATTAACAATGAGGGTTAAGACTTATTCTGGCCATAAACTTGGCAGCTTTATGGCAATGTTTCTTTCAAGCGCAAAAATCTGCTACCAGTGTCATTTGTTTCCCAGTTTTGAGTTTCCAAACGATCAAAAATTTCAAATGATTTCTATACTTATTCTGTAAAGTTAAAGATGATTAAAACCACGTGTTACAGGTGGCTATTGTTGAAATCTATTTAAAAGCTTTAAAATAAGGCAAGTTTATGTCCAATAGTAAAGGTGAGGATAGGGTGTGGTTTAAAATGGACAGTATTGCCCTGTACACACGACCGGTTTTCCCATCGGAATAAACTCCGACGGTTTTTCAGACTGTGTTCCGACGGAATTCCGCTCAAGCTGTCTTGCATACACGCGACCGTTTTCATCGGACATGTTTCCTGGAAGCTTTTGGTCTGATGTGTGTACACACCATCAGACCAAAATCCCCGCGGACAGAGAATGAAGTGACGTAGAAGACACCGACGTTCTCAAACACGGAAGTGCAATGCTTCCACGCATGCGTTGAATCAATTCGACGCATGCGCGGGATTTCGGGACGCTGGTTACACGTCATAACCAGCGGACATGTCCGATTAGGTGTACTAACCATCGGACATGTCCGACGGACATGTTTCCAGCGGACAAGTTTCTTAGCTTGCTAAGAAACTTTTGTCCGCTGGAAACCTATCCGCTAGGCCGTACACACGGTCGGACATGTCCGCGGAAACTGGTCCGCGGACCAGTTTCAGCGGACATGTTCGACCGTGTGTACGTGGCCTTACACCAAATTCCGACCGTCAAAAACATGGTGACGTACAACACTACGACAAGCCGAGAAAAATTAAGTTCAATGCTTCCGAGAATGCGTCGACTTGATCCTGAGCATGCATGGTTTTTAGTCCGTCGGAATTGCATCCAGACGAACGAAAATTCTGATAGAAATTGTTTTCATCGGAAAAATTGAGAACATGTTCTCTATCTTATTCCGACGGAAAAAGTCAGATGGGGCATACACACGGAAATATATCCGATGAAAAGCTTCCGTCTGACTTTTTCCGTCGGACATTCCACTCGTGTGTATGAGGCATTTGTAGGGGGGTAAGTTAAAGTGGTATTAAGCCCAGGTTCACACTGCTGCAGGATTGAAATTGCGCGAGTTCAGCTGAAGTCGCACAATTTCATTCCCGCGTGTCAGTCCGACGATTTCAGAGATGTCAATTGAAATCGCAAAAAATAGTATTGAAACTACTTTTGGGAATCGGTTCGGCACCACAAAGTCAGTGTTGCACCAATTCGGACAGTTCCATTACAGGCTATAGCCGCCGATTTGGCATGCGATTTGACATGTCAAATTGCATGCCAAATCACATCACTGTGAGCCAGGGCATCAAGTTTTATATATATATATATATATATATATATATATATATACTTACTATATATTATATTTACCTGCACTGTGCAGTGGATTTGCACAGAGCAACCCAGATCCTCCTTTTCTTGGGTCCCCTGCTGTCTCTCCTGGCTCCTCCCCCTTGACCTAGTGTTAGCCACTTGCTATGGGGGTACTGGTGCGTGCTCGCTCCTGAGCCCTGCTTTATATGTGCATAATACACATAAAGCTGTGACTCTGCCCCTTCCCCCACCCTCTCCTCATTGGCTCACTGGCTGTGATTGACAGTAGTGGGAGCTAATTGCTGCTGTCTTAGCCAATGAGGATAGGGAGTCCTGGGGCAACCAAGGCTCTTGTGCACATCACTGGATCGAGAGGGGCTCAGGTGAGTATTGGGCGGGCTGTGGGGCTCACAGCAGTATAAAACCTTCAGCTTTTATAACCACTTTAAACATACATGTGAGAATTTTCAGTAAAATTCATCCACTTTCTATCCACTGGGAATCATAAATACAAACTACAATAATTGTCGGATATTACACAATTTACTACCTACGACTACCAGAAATCGCTTAATTGTAATGTCAAAACAGGGTTTGTATTGATGTAATGTGCCAAAGTTTTAATTGAATTTTTTTCTGTCTATACACTTGGAATAGCAACTTCCGTTTTTTGTTTTTAAAGGTAGGCTGAAGGAAAATTGAGACTGAATTAAAATAACATTGAAATTATAAAATTGACAGCAATTACAGTCAAAGTGACTCGATTTTATCACTACATTTGATTAGAGTAATTTTGATTCTGCTCCTTTACTTTAGTCGAAACTGTCATTTTATTCTTCGTTTAATTTGCAATTTCGATAAAAATGTCGAAAGCAATTTGTGTGATCAAATTGCCACCTGTATGCCACCTTAGAACTCAGTTTGACTGGTTAGATGTTGAATTTTAAAAGCAGCGGCAAGCCTATTCATCTCACAGGTTTTCTAATCTGACAGAAGTTTTCTGCTTTTAAAATTAAACACCTAAACTGTCACATGGAGTTCTAAGTACTGAATATCACTATATAAACTCACTTTACTCACTTTACTCAGGAATTATGGGGCCCCTTACACAGCTTTAGGCTGGAGCAGAGAACCGGGGGGGGGGGGGGGTGCTGCCACCTGAAATTGAGAAGAGGGGGGGGGCTGCCGCGATTTGAGAAGCGGGGGGGGCCTTTACAAAAGAAAGAAGAAATAAAATATATATATATATAAAAAAAGGGGGGTAGCCATCCTGGGCCCTTTAATAAAAAGAAATATATAAAATATATATATATATATATATATTTTTTTTAAAAGGGAGGTTGCAATCTGGGGCCCTTTAAAAAAAAAAAAGAACCCTCTGGGCCCTTTAATAAAAATAAAAATAAAAATATATAAAAAATAAACATTTATAAAAAAAAAAATATATATAGAAATAAAAGAAATAAAAAAATATAAAAAAAAAGATTGTTTTTATAAAAAAAAGGGGGTTGTCATCTGGGGCCCTGGAAATCTCCGGGCCCCTGGGGACCTCCGGACCCCTAAAAAATAAAAATTGGCCCTTTAATAAAAAATAAAATAAAAATATACTAAAAAAATATATATATTTTTTTATAAAAAATAAATAAAAAAAGGGGGGGGGGGGTTGCCATCCGGGGCCCTGGGTGCCTCCGGACCTCTAAAAAATAAAATTGTCCCTTTTAATAAAAAATAAAATAGAAATATATTAAAAAATATATATTTTTTTTATAAAAATAAAAAAAATGGGGGGTTGCCATCTGGGGCCCTGTGGGCCTCCGGGCCCTTGGGAACCTCCGGACCCCTAAAAAAAAAAACCTCCGTGCCGCTCCGTGCCCCTGATGGCGGCCCTGATCAGTAAATCTAAAGCTGGCCATCTAAGAGCCGGTTCACACTGGGGCGACTTGTCAGACGGCTCAGCCGCCTGACGAGTCGCGTCCCATTTAATGCAATAGAACCGTTCTAATAGGAGCGACGCAAGTCGCTCCGACTTAGAAAAAGGTTCCTGCACGACTTTGGGGGCGGCTCGGGGTGACCTGCATTGACTTCTATACAGAAGTCATTTTGCAAATCGCCTCTGAAGTCATCCTCAGGACGACTTGCAGAGTCGCCCCCGAAGTCGTGCCGTTGCAGTGTGAACCGACTCTTACTTAGGCCCCTTTCACATGGGGTGGATCTGCTTTCCTTAGCAGGGGATCGTTCCACTGATCCCTTGCTAAGCAGAGCGGACAGATGACAGGTCCGGACCGACAAACATAGGGGATAGTGGCTCTGTCACTTGGTATGTATGATGACAAAAAGTCCATAAATGTAGTAGTCCTTTTAATGGAGTTTTATATAAATGAAAAATGGTTGAGACTAAAAATAGGAGGGGGGGGGGGTAGAAAGGGAAAAAGACCCGTGTACAGTTGCTATAGTCCATAAACCAGGGCAACCCTTCAGAGGGAAGTTGAGAGCAGACTCCAGGTTATGCAAAAAGAAGAGAACAGGCGCCTCCAGGTTAGAACCAATAGCATTTAATATATAACAGGAGCAATTATCCACTATTTATCTGGGTATAGCGCGCACCGGCGTATAACGCGCACCCAGTTCTAGGAGGGAAATTTCCTGGAAAAAAAAAATACTTACAGCTTAAATGTCCCTCTTCGGTGTCTTGCCCGGCGTCCATCGGTGGCCTTGTCCGGTCCGGCGTCCGTCTTCGGCCTTCGTGGTGTCCTCCCTGCTTCTCCCGCAATGTCTCCGAGCTGTCTCCGAGCGCCACCGCCGGCATATACCGAGCGCAGTACACTTGGCTAGGCTCGGCCACGCTCGGCTCCTCTCGCAGGGCGTGACCGAGAGTGGAGCCGAGCGTGGCCGAGCCCAGCCGAGTGTACTGCGCTCAGTATATGTCGGCGGTGGCGTTCAGAGACAGGGGATCGGCGTATAACGTGCACCCACGATTTCCCCCTGTTTTTAAGGGGAAAAAAGTGAGCGTTATACGCCGATAAATATGGTACATCAAAGTTATGGAAATCCAGCACATGTCCTATCCACACTGATGTGGCATCCATCCGGCGTTATAGCGTTACTACAGCTTTCTTTGTCCAGGGGAAGGTAATCCCGTCCAGCAGGATTTTCGGGAGACTGGAGAGCTGTGACCGAGTCTTGGTGGAAGCTGTGGGTCGGTGTTGGAACGCAGCGTTGGGCGCAGTGACGTCACTGGTGGTCGTGACAACGTTTTGGAGCATGCGCGCTGATTATCAAGACAGGCGCACTCCTTTCTCAAGCTTACGGGACATAGGCTGTTGACAGCCTTATATGTGCATTTGTAGGCTGCCATCTAGTGTATTGAGTGGAAGTCTAAAGGTGTAAACAGACCGGCTGTCCCTTTACACTCGACTGCCCTCCAATACGATCTGCCTATACGAGGAGAAAGGATCCCCCTCAGTTTTTTTTTTTTTGCAGACCAGATCAGATCGGAAGTAGGCGGTTGTAAACGGACACAAGCCTGTTGATACCCACTTATCCATAGGGATACATAGACCATCTGATCAGGTCCACCTGAAAAACTGACAGGAGGACCTGATTGGATCGTCCGTGAGAAAGGTGCCTAAAGTTTGTTCAATTAAGCTCTGACAATAAAACCTTTAAGCTGATTGGTTACTATGCACAGCTGCACCAGATTCTGTGTGCATTAGTGTTAGTAAATCTCCCCCAGTGGGATTTGCATATAACCATACAGCCATGTCTTCAGCCAGCCTGTCATTGATTTGTATGAGTTGGCTGTTCGCATCTGTATGATCCACCTCTCAGTCCCGGGCATAGATACACCTGAATGTACAGTGTACGGTAAGGTGATCAGATTTTCAAAATTAAATTCAGGGACACTCCACTGATCGCGCCCACTTTTATTGTGGGGGGGGGGCGGGGCAGAAGCGAAGCAGGGGGTGGGGAAAATAGCTTGTATTGTTGAATGTTGAGTGTGGTCAAATATAGTCTAAAGCCTTGTACACGCGGTCTGACTTTTTGCCAACAAACTTCAAAATGAGCAAGTTTTTCAAAAAGTCCGACCGTGTGTACGCTCCATCGGACAAACTTTTTTGGGTTTCATCGGACAAAAGTTTGCTCTGCAAGCGGCCAAACTTTTCGGCAACAAAAGTCCGATGGTGCAAAGTCCGACCGTGTGTACAGAAATCCATCGGACTTTTGTCCAAAGTACAAACACACATGCCCAGAACCAATGTTAAAATCAACCAACAATAGCAGAAGTTGACCATAGGGTGGCGGTGAAGAGCAGAAAAGAGCTCTTGGGAAAGTTTACAGAAAAGTCCTGCCGTGTGTATGCTATGAGTGTGCCCGGCCAACTCCCTTCGGTCAAAAATCCACGGAAAAGTTTGTTTGAAGTCTGATCGTGTGTATGAGGCCTTATAATATCTAGGCCTACTTTGCTCTGGGTCAAGATTGCATGACACACAAAGTGCAGAAGTCAGAAGTGGGTAACACAGAGAGTGCAGGGGTCAGGAGTAAGTAATCCAAAGAGTGTAAAGACCAAAAGTAAATAAAACAGAGTGCCTCACAAAAGAAACATTACTTTCTCCTCTTAATACAATCCCTCGCCCACCCATGACAAAACCTCTTCCAGCCAGAGTGCTTTGAGTGCAGGAGCCAGGAGTAAGTAATGCAGAGGTCAGGGTCAGTAGTACCGTATTTATCTTCATATAACGCGCCCCGGCGTATAGCGCGCACCCCCAACCTAGAAGGAAAATTCCTGGAAAAAAAATAAATACTTACAATTTGGATGCCCCTTGTCGGTGTCTTGCCCGGCGTCCATCGGCGGCCTTGTCCGGTCCGGCGTCCTTCTGCGGCCATGGTGGTGTCCTCCCCGCTGTGTTTTTCAGCCGATCTCCGCTTCCCGCACTATGTTTGAACCACTCCGCCGACATATACCGAGCGCAGTTCACTCGGATATACTCAGGCAGGCTCGGCTCCTCTTGCGTAAAGGACGTACAGGACGCACAGGACGTGACCGCGAGCGGAGCTGAGCCTGCCCGACTATACCCGAGTGTACTGCGCTCGGTATATGTCGGCGGAGTGGTTCAAACACAGTGCGGGAAGTGTGTATCGGCGTATATCGCGCACCCATGATTTTGCCCTGATTTTAAGGGCAAAAAAGTGCGTGGTATACGCCGATAAATACGGTAAGTAATGCTGCTCATGGGGTCAGTAAAAAGTAATCAGGTTAGCATCAGTTGTAAGGTACAAAGAGTTCAGGGGGTCAGTAGTAGGTAAAGCAGAGTGCAGGGGTCAGTAAATAAAAATGCAGAGTTCAGGGGTCATTTGTAAAAAAACACAGCATTCAGGGGTTAGTAGTAAGTAGTAGAGACTGCAAGGGTCAGTCACTACTGATTAGTAGTAAGTAATGCAGCTTTCAGGGTTCAGTAGTAAGTAATGCACAGTACAAGGGTCAATAGTAAATGATGTAGAGTTAAGGGGTCAGTAGTAGGTAAAGCAGAGTTTATGGGTCAGTAATATGTAATGTAGAGCACAGGAGTCAGTAATATGTAATGTAGAGCACAGGGGTAAGTAATATGTAATGTAGAGCACAGGGGTCAGTAATATGTAATGTAGAGCACAGGGGTCAGTAATATGTAATGTAGAGCACAGGGGCCGGTAATATGTAATGCAGAGCACAGGGGTCAGTAATATGTAATGTAGAGCACAGGGGTCAGTAATATGTAATGTAGAGCACAGGGGTCAGTAATGTGTAATGTAGAGCACAGGGGTCAGTAATGTGTAATGTAGAGCACAGGGGTCAGTAATATGTAATGCAGAGCACAGGGGTCAGTAATATGTAATGTAGAGCACAGGGGTCAGTAATATGTAATGTAGAGCACAGGGGTCAGTAATATGTAATGTAGAGCACAGGGGTCAGTAATGTGTAATGTAGAGCACAGGGGTCAGTAATATGTAATGTAGAGCACAGGGGTCAGTAATGTGTAATGTAGAGCACAGGGGTCAGTAATGTGTAATGTAGAGCACAGGGGTCAGTAATATGTAATGCAGAGCACAGGGGTCAGTAATATGTAATGTAGAGCACAGGGGTCAGTAATATGTAATGTAGAGCACAGGGGTCAGTAATATGTAATGTAGAGCACAGGGGTCAGTAATATGTAATGCAGAGCACAGGGGTCAGTAATATGTAATGCAGAGCACAGGGGTCAGTAATGTGTAATGTAGAGCACAGGGGTCAGTAATGTGTAATGTAGAGCACAGGGGTCAGTAATATGTAATGCAGAGCACAGGGGTCAGTAATATGTAATGTAGAGCACAGGGGTCAGTAATATGTAATGTAGAGCACAGGGGTCAGTAATATGTAATGTAGAGCACAGGGGTCAGTAATATGTAATGCAGAGCACAGGGGTCAGTAATATGTAATGCAGAGCACAGGGGTCAGTAATATGTAATGCAGAGCACAGGGGTCAGTATTATGTAATGCAGAGCACAGGGGTCAGTAATATGTAATGCAGAGCACAGGGGTCAGTAATATGTAATGCAGAGCACAGGGGTCAGTATTAAGTAACACAGATTTCAGGTGTCCGTAGTATGCAATGCATGAATCTATGGGGATTAGAGCGGTGCAGGAGAGGGGAGGCAACACTCCTGCGCACTTTATGGACGCACCGCCGCTGCTCACATTTATACACATACTAGGTCCATTCTAGACAGGTGATGAATAATCTATCAGCATGTCTTTGGAGTATGGGCTGAAACCCATGCAGGTACACAGAAAACATGCAAACTTCGATTTGAACTGATGACCCTAGTCCACTTAGCCACTGTGCTTAAAATGTACTGTGTTCATGTCAGCTTTTTAATTTTTAAATGTGATCATTGACCCTGTAGTGGAGAATACTTGTTGTTTTCCGTAGTAGTTAAACAAGCCACTAGGGGCGCTGTTGTATTGCAGTATGCTGCATATTTCTACATGCAAAGAACTGCCAACAGTATTGTATTGTTAATACATGTTCAGTAAAGCTTGCTTTACTTTAGTGCATATCAAATCTGAAGCTTTATTACAACTGCTGCAAGATAATAAAAATCCGAAAATCTGAGGAATTCTGCTGTGATTGAATGAATGAATGAAAAACTTATATAGCGCGGCACATGCGAACTGAATCGCCTTGTGTTGTGTGTGTTGTGAAAGGTAGTGTGATGCGTTGTTAAAACACATTGCACCAATTACCTTTTTTTCTTTTTATTGAAATGTCACAAAATTTAATTTCATTCAACTCTGTGCACTGCAGGACATTGCGTAAAATTGTAGGCATGTTTATGCAACGCACTAGTATGGCATGAACAGGGCACATGTCTTTATTACAGGTGTTTATCAGTGCTGGGACAAGGCCATTTGGTTCCCAGGGCGAAGATGGCAAACTGCGCCCCCCCCCCTGTTTTTAAGAAATAATCAATGTTGTTTCAAAACATGGCTCAAAATAACACAAACACTTTTTTTTTATCTGCCATTTTTTATTAAAGCGGTGGTTCACCCTGCTGAACAACATTTCAGCATAAAATTCGGCATCGTAGCGCGA
Source organism: Rana temporaria (assembly GCF_905171775.1). Taxonomy (NCBI): domain Eukaryota; kingdom Metazoa; phylum Chordata; class Amphibia; order Anura; family Ranidae; genus Rana; species Rana temporaria. The sequence goes on from NC_053494.1 coordinate 47,048,464, forward strand.
GCTACAGTATGCCGGTCTTACATTTTTTAACCCCGTACTCACTGTTTAATCGTACATAGACGATTCCGTCTGCCGCGGGGAATGGGCGTTCCTAGCAAGAGGGAGGGTGATTGACGGCCGACTCTGGCACGTCACGCTCCCCGAAGACAGCCGAAGTAGGTCTCGGCTCTTCACGGCGCCTGCGCACAGGCTATGCGCAGGCGCCGTGAAGAGCCAAGCCTATTTCGGCTATTTCCGGAGAAGCGTGACGCGCCAGAGCCGGCCGTCAATCACTTTCCGTCTGGATTGGAACGCCCATTCCCCGTGGGCAGTCGGAATCGTCTAGGTAGGATTAAACAGTGAGTACGGGGATAAAAAATGTAAGACCGGCATACTGTAGCTCGCGCTACGATGCCGAATTTTATGATAGAATAAAAAAAAATATATATTTTTTTTTTAATAGGGTGAACCCCCGCTGTGCTGGTCACCTCAGTCAGCCTCCTCCACCAGCACACTGGTGGCAATTGATGGGGAAAACTGGCAGCACACTGGTGGCAATTGATGGGGCAAACTGGCGGCAATTGATGGGCACACTGGCAGCACACTGGCGGCAATTGATGGGGAAAACTGGCAACAATTGATGGTTACAGTCTGTAACCATCAATTGTTGCCAGTTTGCCCCATCAATTGCCGCCAGTGTGCCCATTAAACGCAACCACTGTGCCATCAAACGCAGCCACTGTGCCATCAAACACAGATGGCACAGCTGAGTGGCTGTGTTTGATGGCACAGTGGCTGCGTTTGATGGGCACAGTGGCTGTGTTTGATGGCACAGTGGCTGCATGTGATGGGCACAGTGGCTGCGTGTGATGGGCACAGTGGCTGCGTTTGATGGGCACAGTGGCTGCATTTGATGGGCTGCGTTTGATGGGCACAGTGGCTGCGTTTGATGGGCACAGTGGCTGCATTGATTGCAATTGATAGGCACACTGGCGGCAATTGGTGGGCACACTGGCGGCAATTGATGGGCACACTGGCGGCAATTGATGGGCACACTGGCGACAATTGATGGGCACACTGGCGACAATTGATGGGCACACTAGCGGCAATTGATGGGCACACTGGCGGCAATTGATGGGGCAAACTGGCAGCACACTAGCGGCAATTGATGGGCACACTGCAGCACACTGGCAGCAATTGATGGGCACACTGGCGGCAATTGATGGGGCAAACTGGCAGCACACTGGCGGCAATTGATAGGGCAAACTGACAACAATTGATGGTGTGTTGGCACAGTGGCTGCGTGTGTTGGCACAGTGGCTGCGTGTGATGGTTACAGTGGCTGCGTGTGATTGGCACAGTGGCTGCATGTGATGGCACAGTGGCTGCGTTTGGTGGCATAGTGTTTTTTTTTTGCTAGTCAGAGAAGGCATGGCTCAAAATAACACAAAAACACAAAGTGTTGATCACCTCAGTCAGCTTACCCCCCCCCCCCCAATACAGCCATTTAATTACTTGCTTTAACAGGTTCTGTTCTGCTTACTTTTTAGTAGTCAGTAGTCTTCTTTGCAGTACTGTAGCGTAGCACACTGCTGCTAGGTTCCTAGGCACGCTCGGGCTCCTCGTGACTAGTCCTTGCCAGTTGCCAGCTCAGCAGACACAGCTCCCTGCGCAGTGCTGCTCCGAGTCCTCCCTCTCTCAGCCCTCCTCCGGCCGTGACGTCACGCGGCTCACGCCGCTGGAATGGACCAACTAACTCCATAGGGGGAGTAAGTAAACAAAGAGGAAAGGGAGTCAGGAGGTGAGGAGCGCACTCGGCACGGCAGCCAGTCGGCACACAATGTGTACAGTGCCACTGCTGGTGCGGCGGCTGCCTGTTTGTCAGAACTGCGTCCCCCTCCTATACTCGCCCCGTCCGCCCCTGCCTTGTACCGGCCCTGATGTTTATATAGTGCTGATAATTCATGTAGCACTTTACCATACTGCCTTCAAGGAGCTTACAATCCAAAGCCCCTATCTCACATACATACACATACTAGAGACAATTTACCCACCAGTTTGTATTTGGAGTGTAGGAGGAAATCCACACAAGCACAGGGAGAACATGTGAACATGCAGGTAGTGCCCTGGCTGGGATTTAAACCAAAGACCTTAGTGTTGTGAGGCAGGAGTACTAAGCACTGAACCTCTGTGCTGCCCACACACATAGAAAACAGTTGCGCCAGAGCCCAATAAATTATCATATATGCTAAAATGGGAACAAGACCTTAACTTTACGTACTCCCCAGTAAACTGGGACAACTGTATAACCAATCTACACAAATGCACCAGATCTATTGCAATCAAGGAAACAGCCCTAAAAGTGTTTATCAGATGGTATTATACCCCAACCAAACTCCACGCCATTTTTCCCTCAATCCCCTCCTCATGCTTTAGAGGTTGCGATGATTCGGGTTCTTTCCCCCACATTTTTTGGTCTTGCAATAAGGTCAAGAATGTTTGGTCACAGCTTGAAAGTTTTGCCTCTAAAATTTCAGACAAACCAATCACCCTCACAATACATAACTGTTTACTTTTCTCCCCCATCACGGACCTTTCCACATGCCATATGAGACTCATCCATACATTATGTGTAGCCATACACTGGCTGATTGCATCTCAATGGAAATCTCCAATAATACTCCTAAATCCACTCAAACACAGGATTAACGAGATAAATTTGATGGAAAAAATCTCCCATACGCTACAAAACACCTGTAACACTCCTGCGATTAATTTGATTGAAGTAGGATCTCAATTGCGGAGGTTTCTCAGATATAACCACTACTTCACTCTTTTATATGATCAAAGAGTTTAGGGTTTTATTCATCACAACCTCTATATGAGAATCACAATGTATAACAAAGCTTATTACTGCATAAGCTATCATATGTGTGTGTGGAAGCAATAGAAAGGTCTATGGTCTGCAATAGTAAGAAAAACAGCAGCAATGTCTATGGTTTGCAATAGCAAGAGAAGCAGCAGCAATGTCTATGGTTTGCAATAGCAAGAGAAGCAGCAGCAATGTCTATGGTCTTGCAATAGCACAAAAGCAGCAGCAATGTTAAAGGTATCCTGTTGTTAGAGTTAGTGTCACAAGTATGCAGCATAAGGGTTAATAAGCACACAGTCTATAGATGAGTACTGCAGGAATTAACTTAGTAATGTTATGCTCATATAGGAATACTTGCGGTTCTGTTGCAATCTGCGTTTGTAGAAGATTGGATTGAATCCTGGAGTAGGTGTATGGACTCTGAGTAATGGAGATGCTGTTTGCAGGGAATTCCTGAAGTTTGCAGGATTTGCTGGGAGCGCTGTAGCAAGGGGGAAGTCCAGTTCCTGTAAGGTGGTGAGGATCCGGTAATGAGGCTCATAAACTGAGCTTCAGAGGCATCAGGGGTGCTTGGCAGCAGATCGTGGCGTGAGGCAGAAGGTCCCAGGTGACGGCAGGGGTCCAACAAAATAGCGGAACACCCTGCCGTCATCGCTGCACGTTTAAATAGCCCGTGCGACGCGGGAAACCAGGAAACTCGCTGGGGCGCGCTTCCGCGTTCCAGCGTGGAACGCAAGCCGCGGCGCACAGGGAGTGACGTTGCAGAGACAGGGAGATGAGCGCAGCTCTCTGTAACAGGTGAGGCTGCGCTCGTTTTGCTCAACATAACGCCAATAGCGTTACATACTCCCCTCCTCAATGGGGCACCACCAGTTCCAGTAATAGGTGAAGGACGAGTGGGGTATCTCTGATGGAATTGTCTAATTAGACGAGGAGCATGAATGTGAGAAGAATTTTCCCAAGAATCTTCAAGTTGGGAGTACCCTTTCCAACGTATTAAATATTGGGTGTCAGAACCTCTTTTTCTAGAGTCCAGAATCTTTTCTACTTCATATTCTGTTTCACCCAGAATTTCAACTGGTGGAGGAGGTCGTGCAGTCCTATTGGGAAATGGATTGGGTACATACGGTTTAATGAGAGAGACATGAAAAACTGGATGTATCTTCCAATCAAGGGGTAAATGTAGTTTTACTGCATTAGGGTTAATCACTTGAGAGATAGGATATGGACCTATGAACTGACGACCCAACTTTTTCGATGGTAAATTTAGACGTAGATTTCTGGTAGAAAGCCAAACTAGATCACCAACGTTGTAAGAAGGAGGTACTGATCTATGAAGGTCATAATTACGTTTTTGTCGTGTTTGCGCAGCTTCTAGGTTCGACCGTATGATTGGAATTGTGTTTTTTAGAGTGGTGAGATAATCGTCAACTGCAGGTACTTCGTTAGAAAGGAATGAAGTTGGTAAACTGTTTGGGTGAAACCCATAGTTGGCAAAAAATGGTGAGAATAGTGACGAAGAACTGGTTGAATTATTGTATGCAAATTCTGCATGGGGAAGCAGTTGAAACCAGTCATCCTGGAGGTGAGTGCAGTAACAGCGCAAATATTGCTCTAAGATCTGATTAATGCGCTCTGTCTGCCCATTCGTTTGGGGGTGATACGCAGTGGACATCCTATGATCAATTTTTAATGTCTTACATAAAGCCTTCCAAAACTTGGAAACGAATTGAGATCCTCGATCAGAAATAATCTGAGCAGGTAACCCATGTAGTTTTAGAACATTGTTTATGAAGGCTGTTGCTGTCTCTAGTGAGGTTGGAAGATTTTTTAAGGGAACAAAGTGTGCCATTTTAGTGAATAGGTCTACAGTGACCATGATGGTATTAGCCCCATTCGATCGGGGAAGCTCAACTATAAAGTCCATTGATACAACCTCCCATGGTCTGTTGGGTATTGGAATGGAGGTAAGAAGACCAAAAGGTGGTTGCCTAGAAGGTTTGTTGCTAGCACAAATCTCGCAGGAAGAGACATATTCTTGAACCATTTTAGTTAAATGGGGCCACCAATAGTGTCTTTTAACAAGATGTATTGTCTTGGTGATTCCGGGATGACCAGCCAAAGGAGAATCATGTAATTGTTTAAGTAACAATAACCGTAAATCAGGAGGAACATATAATTTCTCTTTATAGGTGTATAATCCATCTGGTTGTTTCGTAACACCATTAGGAAGTTCAGAAGCATCTGTGGATATGGATTGAGAGAGTAACTGTTTAAAAGAAGTAGTTATTCCTATGAATCGGTTATCAGGAATGATAGAATGAGGTGGTAACTCGGTAAAGCGATCCTCATTCATGCGGGATAAGGAGTCTGCTTTTAAGTTTTGCGTGCCTGGTCTATAGGAGATCTGGAAATCAAATCGATCAAAGAACAAGCTCCATCTCACCTGACGGGCAGACAAGGTCTTGCAGGCCTTTAGGTGTTGCAAATTTCGATGATCTGTCAAAATGGTGATTGGGTGAGTGGACCCTTCAAGAAGGTGTCTCCAATTGGCCAGAGCATCTCTAATTGCTAGGAGTTCTTTTTCTCCAATTGGGTAATTCCTTTCTGCACTGGTTAAGGTTCTGGAATAAAAAGCCACTGGATGTAAAGGTTCAGACACATTTTGTTGTTGCGAGAGTACCGCGCCTAATGCGAAATGTGATGCATCAACTTCTAAAATGAAGAAGAATGAGGGGTTAGGTAGCTGGAGAATTGGAGCTGTAGTATAGGATTGTTTGAGTGTCTCAAACGCTACTTGTGCCTCATTTGTCCATTTGAAAGGTGCATTTTTACTTGTTAAAGCATTCAGAGGCTTCACAATCTGCGAGAAGTTTTTGATGAATTTACGGTAATAATTTGAAAAGCCAAGGAAGCGCTGCAAGGCCTTCCTAGATTGGGGAACTGGCCAGGAGAGAATACAATCAACCTTTGAATCATCCATCTGTATTCCTTCCGGGGTGATTTGGTACCCAAGGAAAGAAACACTGGTCTGACTAAAGACACATTTTTCGAGTTTAACGTAGAGGCAATGTGTTCTGAGCCTGCCTAAAACCCATCTGACATGCTTAGTATGTTCTTCAAAGGTGTCAGAATAAATTAAAATATCGTCCAGATAGACTACAACACAAACGTCCAGTAAATCTCGGAAAATGTCATTAATAAAACGTTGAAAGGTTGCAGGTGCATTTGACAAGCCAAACGGCATCACTAAGCACTCGAATAACCCGTAACGGGTTTTAAAGGCAGTTTTCCACTCGTCGCCTGGACGTATTCTGATTAAATTGTAAGCACCCCTGAGATCTAGCTTGGTGAAAATTTTGGAGGTTTGCAGTCTTTCTATTAGTTCTGGAATTAGTGGCAATGGGTAACGATTTTTTATCGTAATATTATTCAGTGAACGATAGTCGATTACGGGTCTAAGAGATCCGTCCTTTTTTTTAACAAAAAATATTGCAGCACTAGCTGGGGAGGTAGAGGGTCTAATGAACCCCTTTCTAAGATTATCATCCAGGTATTCCTTAAGATAACCCAGTTCAGGCTGTGATAGTGGGTAAATTCTTGCAGTGGGAATAGGAGCTTCTGGAATCAGGTCAATAGGACAATCATAAATTCTATTGGGTGGAAGTGTCTCGGCATTGATTTTGCTGAAGACATCAGAGAAGTCCATTAAATAAGACGGAACCCCATCAGCGTTTACATTATTTAAAAGAGAGTTATGTGTGGGATAGCACATGTTTTTACAGTAGGGGGAATCTAAACAAAGTGAAGTTTTGGACCAATGAAAGGTTGGTTGATGGATGTGTAACCATGGTAACCCTAGAACGACTGGGAATAAGGGTGATGGGATGATGTCAAACACCAAATTCTCCATATGTGTATTATCACAAGTAACTAATAATGGGGCAGTTTGAGACAGTACTGGACCGAAGGAGGATTCGGATCCGTCAATGAAGGTGACAGACGAGGGGTTTTGCTTTGACTCAAAAGGAATTTTATTTAAATTAACAAAACTTAAATCAATAAAATTGCCACAAGCACCAGTGTCGATCATCGCATCAATGGTGGTACTATCTTGGTCCCACTGTAAAGTAAGGGTGAGAAAGATGTATTGGTTAATGTTTGTACGAGTTTTGGGTTTAGTCAAGTTTAAACTACTAATATTGAAGTTGTTACCTTCCGTTTTATTCCTTAGAATGGGGCAGGTAGAGACCATGTGGTCAGGGGCGGAGCAGTAGAGACATAGATTGTTGCTTCTGCGTCTCTGTCTCTCAGCTGGGGTCAGTGGACCTCTAACTATACTGACTTCCATAGGAACCTCTTTGGGGGGTGACCTGGACCTCCTGATTGGTGCTGGTTGGTAGTAATTAGCTCGTTCAGCCTTTCTTTCTCTGATGCGTCTATCAATTGATAGGGAGAGATGCATGAGATCTTCCAGGGATGCTGGAATTTCAACACGTGCAAGCTCATCCTTGACGGACTCGGATAGACCAATGCGAAACTGATTTCTGAGAGCTATGTCTGTCCATAAAGTTTCACGACACCAGCATTTGAACTCTGAGATATAGTCCTCCACTTGTCTCTTCCCTTGTTTCAAGTTCCTGATGGTATTTTCAGCAGTAAGCTGTTTGTTAGGATCCTCATAAAGTAAGGACATTTCATCTATGAAAGTATTGAGGGCGCCTAATAGATCGCCATGCTCTTCAACATAGGCATCTGCCCAGACTCTGGGTTCCCCTTTTAGGTATGAAATTAAAGTCAAAATTCTGACTCTGTCAGAGTAATAAGTCCGTGGACGTAAATCAAACATTAACCGACATGAACTGATAAATTGGCGAAAATTTTTCCTGTCACCAGAAAAGCATTCTGGGGGGCAGACTTTAGGTTCCGGGCGTTCCCTGGCTTGAGTAAAATTTTGATCCCTAAGGGCCTCATTTTCTAAGCGCAGGTCATTCAGATTAACAGTAAGTGTGTCCACACGTTGTGACAGTCCCACTAAGTGGTTTGCAATCTCCGCTGGATCCATTTTATGGTTCCGCTATTATGTAACACTCCTGCGATTAATTTGATTGAAGTAGGATCTCAATTGCGGAGGTTTCTCAGATATAACCACTACTTCACTCTTTTATATGATCAAAGAGTTTAGGGTTTTATTCATCACAACCTCTATATGAGAATCACAATGTATAACAAAGCTTATTACTGCATAAGCTATCATATGTGTGTGTGGAAGCAATAGAAAGGTCTATGGTCTGCAATAGTAAGAAAAACAGCAGCAATGTCTATGGTTTGCAATAGCAAGAGAAGCAGCAGCAATGTCTATGGTTTGCAATAGCAAGAGAAGCAGCAGCAATGTCTATGGTCTTGCAATAGCACAAAAGCAGCAGCAATGTTAAAGGTATCCTGTTGTTAGAGTTAGTGTCACAAGTATGCAGCATAAGGGTTAATAAGCACACAGTCTATAGATGAGTACTGCAGGAATTAACTTAGTAATGTTATGCTCATATAGGAATACTTGCGGTTCTGTTGCAATCTGCGTTTGTAGAAGATTGGATTGAATCCTGGAGTAGGTGTATGGACTCTGAGTAATGGAGATGCTGTTTGCAGGGAATTCCTGAAGTTTGCAGGATTTGCTGGGAGCGCTGTAGCAAGGGGGAAGTCCAGTTCCTGTAAGGTGGTGAGGATCCGGTAATGAGGCTCATAAACTGAGCTTCAGAGGCATCAGGGGTGCTTGGCAGCAGATCGTGGCGTGAGGCAGAAGGTCCCAGGTGACGGCAGGGGTCCAACAAAATAGCGGAACACCCTGCCGTCATCGCTGCACGTTTAAATAGCCCGTGCGACGCGGGAAACCAGGAAACTCGCTGGGGCGCGCTTCCGCGTTCCAGCGTGGAACGCAAGCCGCGGCGCACAGGGAGTGACGTTGCAGAGACAGGGAGATGAGCGCAGCTCTCTGTAACAGGTGAGGCTGCGCTCGTTTTGCTCAACATAACGCCAATAGCGTTACAACACCATGCACATTTTCAACAATAAATGGTCCCCCTGGTCTGAATATTCACCTCTCTTTTTTAATACAAACTAATTTCTTTATTATACCACATTCTTTTTAACATGGCTTCCCTCAATATTCTTTCAAGATCCTCCATGGTTCTTTCCCATCTCTAAGTAAAGCCTGTTAACCCCAATTGCTTTGCTGTGTCATATTATATTTCTGTTTCTGATATGAACTTACCACATCTTTTATAATTATGCTGTATCTTTATATATATCCAACTATGTACCGCTCTCTATCTTTTGCAATAAAAGTTTGTAAACAAAAAAAAAGAAAACAGTTGCGCCCTTGTGTTGAGTCTATGTCGATCTAAGCAGAGCAGGGCAGCTCATCGGACATGGTATGAATGAGCCATTAGTATCGCCCTAAAGCGGATCTTTGTCCACCACTCCTCCCCCGGGTGGTCCGGGTGGCACATTTCCGATACTCACCCTGATACTCAGCGCTGTCCTCAGATTGAGGGTGGAAAGGAGGGAGGTCTTTGCAGAGGGTAAAAATTTGCTTTGACTACTCATAATGCTGTAAGACACGTAGGCTCCTTAAACAGATCCTTCAACACTTGTTGTCCCATGATAACAGCTCTCAGAATATAGGGTACGAAAGAACAGGCGCAATATGGTATAATTGTATGGTTGCTTGGTGTACTTGGGTCCTTAGAAGACCAAACATGTTTTCCCCCCCAAAAAATGTAAAGGGTATGTCCACCCATGAGTAGATATTTCCCCACTGGGGTATTTGGAACTTGTAGAGAAGCTGGAAAATGGTTAAACTCAACAAGGTCTATGCAAACATTTCAAATCCTTTACAGGTGGACTTATCCTTTAAGCGGAGTTCCGGTCACAATTTCACTTTTTAAATATAAATACCCCTGTAATACACAAGCTTAATGTATTCTAGTAAAGTTAGTCTGTAAACTAAGGTCCGTTTTGTTAGGTTGTTACAGCATTTAGACACTTTATAAAATAGAAATTGACTGGGGCCATCTTAAGTGTGGGCATCATGAAGCCAGACTGTATGACTTCCTGGATTTCAGCCTTGCAGATGCACAAGCAGTGTCAGATCAGGTTTCAGCACCTGTGCTGTCCAAGTCACATGATTCTTTGAGACTGGGGAGTGCACAGACTCCTGGAAAGTTACACCCACTACATTCCCAGGAGTCTGTGTGGTGCATTAAGCACCTAGGTGCAGGAAGTGGGAAGATTAACTATTCTGCCTAGCAACAACACTTTGAAGGCATATAAAAAAAAAAAAAAATTCGTAAAGGACTAATGACATTTTTTTAAAACTACTGATGTAATGTTATATTTATGGGTGGAACTCCACTTTAAGTAACAACGTAATGTGTTGCCCAGGCAGGGCAAAGCTGCGTGTTCACTAAATTGCTGTCCTCCTCAGCTGCATATATTTACCTTTACCTTCACTCCCTTACCACTCCACTCACTGGCTGGAGTAAGGAAAGGAAGCAACAGGTGAATTACAGAGGACTGAGGAATCTCTCTTTGCCTCCATGTGACAGCATTGGATTCCATGTAGCCATTGGTCAAACACCAATGCTATCACATGAGTCACATGCTTCCTCATAAATTGGAAGTAGCAAGTATTTTCTCTGCTTCCAGTGTTCAAGTGGATCAGTTGGGAAGAAAAAAGGGAGAGTAGGTACAACAGGGAAGCTTGTCAATTTGCCCTGCATGGGCATTGTACTGGTTCACCCTAAAGTGTACCCGTTTTCAATGCACTGTGAAGTGATGTGAAGGTGAGTATAAGTGAGTCGAGGGGAGGGCTAGTTAGAGGCGCTGACACTTGCACTAGATAGATGAAGTAACAAAATCTTTTTTAAATTCTAAGGCACTTTGGCACTTATTGGCTGCCATCTTTCTCTGTGGTAATGGATGTATCCAAGTATACCAAACACAGGTTAGCTCTGAAACGTATGGCTTACTTGCTCTGTGTGTGGACCACAGCCTCCATTTACTATTTCACAGCTTAACAATTTATTAAGTATCAAGCTGAAACCCCAAAGGCACATTTGATACCCATCATATAACCTTGGAAAACCCATCAAAAACCCTGAGGCCTCTCACACACGACCGAGTTTCTCGGCAAAAACCAGCAAGAAACTTGCTGGGAGATATTTTTTGCCAAGGAAACCGGTCGTGTGTACATTTTCGTCGAGGAAACTGTCGAGAAACTCGACGAGCCAAAAAGAGAGCAAGTTCTCTATTGTCTCAACGGGAGTCTGATTTGGCTCGTCGAGTTTCTGGTCGGGCTGGTTTTCAACGAGAAACTCGGACGTCTGTATGCTAAGAAACCCGCGCTTGCTCAGAATAAAGTATGAGACGGGAGTAAAAGTAGCGTTTGTAATGGAGATAACACATTTTTAAAGCTGTAACAGACTGAAAAGTGCAAATGTCTCTTACCAAACTTTTATTTAACACGCACACACATGAAATTAGCAAAAGCAGCCCCAAGAGTTGTGCCAGTGGAATCGAACTTCCCCTGCCGTTGTATGTGTTGTATGTCACCGCGTTTGAGAACAAGGGGATTTTGGATTTGACTGTGTGTACGCAAAGCAAGCTTGTCGAATTCCCTCAACAAGCCTAACAAGGAACTCGACAAGGAACTCGATGTGTTTCGCCCGTCGAGTTTCTCGGTCGTGTGTACGAGGCCTTATAGTGCTTGGCTCCCCCATCCTCTGCATGAGTTTAATGCTCATTATCTCTAGGGGGAAATGAGAAGGCTGCATTACACCCCCCTGTTTTACCAGCTTCTCCATTCCCTCTCATCCTACAGGTTGTAGAAGGTCCTTCATCATCGTCCTAGACAATGCAGGGCTGTTAAGACTGCATTCTACATGGGGGAGGCAGGAGTCTAACAGTGGACAGGAGATCTTTAGAGAGGAGGTTTCATGGGACCGGTTGTACTGTTGGAGGGACCCTATTCCTGTACTCCTAGTCAAAAGTGCGCTTTAAACCCTTCTAGTGTGGGCAGGGCCAACTTTAATATTGATTGGATCCTGGGCAAAAAAAATCTTGCCCCCCCCCCCATGCAATTTCACTCTCCACGTGCTCTGAGACATAGGGGAATCGGGTAGTTTTTTTAAAATCGAAGCCGTACTTACCGTTTTAGAGATACATCTTCTCCGCCGCTTCTGGGTATGGGCTGCGGGACTGGGCGTTCCTTCTTGATTGACAGTCTTCCGACAGGCTTCCGACGGTCGCATCTATCGCGTCACGATTTTCCGAAAGTAGCCGAACGTCGGTGCGCAGGCGCCGTATAGAGCCGCACTGACGTTCGGCTTCTTTCGGCTACTCGTGACGCGATAGATGCGACCGTCGGAAGCCTGTCGGAAGCCTGTCAATCAAATAGGAACGTCCAGTCCCGAAGACCATACCCGGAAGCGGCGGAGAAGATCGCTCTCTAAGTACTGCTTCGTTTTTAAAAAAACTACCCGATTCCCCTTGACAAAATGAGCATCAATCTAATCTTAAATTATTTTTTTAGGGTGAACTCCCGCTTTAAAATCAGTTTACTATATCAGATCAGGCATCGACTGCGATTGGTTGCCAGAGGTTACAGCATATCATTACCACTCACTGACTGGTTACTAGAGGTTACAGCACATGATTTCTGCTTGTTGATTGGTTGCTAGGATTACTGCTCACTGATTGGTTGCTAGAGGTTACAGCACATCATCTCCTCACTGCAGAGGGGCATGATAAACATATGAATGCTGCCTTTATTTATATATGAATTCCGTCGGCCTCCGTTATTAACATATCAATGCTCCCATTATTTGCATATGAATGACGATTATTCACATGTAAACACAGCGTCTGCAGGTTAGTCAACTGTACACAACAATAGGGCAGAGCTGGGCAGCAGTAGTAGCAATTTACACTGAGATATCGGGACATAGCACAGGACTAAAACTTCAAGGGACAAGGGAATTTAAACTGGGATAGTTGGCAAGTATGAGGCAGCTGCTTTGGGTCCCACAACGACAGGCCCAGGGCAGCTGCCTCTTTTGCCCTGCCTTAAAGACAGCCCTAATTTGGGGACCTACTGCAATGACAGTTTATTATGTGCCTGGAGTTGGCCTGTAAAGCTGCAAATAAAAGCATGTTTGCAAAATCTATAGTTGTCGAACTCGCAATAGCATTTTTGCCCTTAGTGGAAGCTTTTAGGGTAATTTTTCTTTGTATGTTTTGACAGTGAATTTATATTATTAACCTTTTTATTCTATATTCACAGGAAGAATGCAAACAGATATTGGCTCAGCAGAAGTCAAACTCTCAATCAGACTCTCACGATGATGAAATCTCCCCTCCACCTCCAAATCCAGTGGTTAAGGCCAGACGCAGGAGAGGAGGAGTCAGTGCAGAAGTTTACACTGAAGAAGATGCTGTGTCTTATGTTAGGAAGGTAATGTATCTTTATCTTAGTTTTTTTTTTTTTTTTTTTTTTTTTTTTAAAGTGTATTTTGTGCATGTACTCGAGAGAGGAGCCGGACTGCAGGAGTTGGGAGTAGGCAGGCCTCCCCCAGAGGCAATCTGCCACCTTTCTCCATGCCCCGGGTGGCAATGGCGGGTGTGTGAGGGGGTCCTCCCACACAGCCCGCCCTACCTGCTCCGCTTTGAAGCCCAACGGGGCAGAGGGACTCCCTATAAGGGAGTGATAGGATTAGCCCGCTCAACCAGCCCCATTAGTCCTTCGCCTCTCTTTAGAGACCGCGTGGTCAATGTGCGTGTGTTAACCCAATTTAGAGTGCATGTGTAGGTGTGGTGGTTTTTGTGGGAGGGGGGTGGGCGTACTAAGCACAGGCTTACCTTGCATAGCACACCCACCGGGAGCCGGGCTGAGACCACCAAACTCAATTCACATGAAGCCGAGACCGGGATCCGAACCTCTAGCTGCAGAGGTGAATGGCTTATCAGCGCAGTGCCAATCGCGTTGAGCCACCGCAGCTCCCGGTTTTTTTCTTTTTATGGATAGCATACTCTTATTGAATGCCGTCTTGGTGGAATAAGCCTGAATAAAAGTTAATGGCTTTACCAACTTAATAAAAAAAAAAGTTCTTTAGCAAGGAACATACATTCCACATGAATAATTATGCTACCAAAATTTGTGTGTTCTGTAAATTTCCTCCTGTATTGCTCCTGTTTCTTCTTACTGGAGGCTGCCATTTTGCTGAAGCCCGGATCCCTTGAGCAACAGGCTGTCACCAGGTTGGCTTCTAGTGACTTTCATTTCCGGGACAATGCCAAAAATGAAGAGCAACTGAGCATGTGCAGAGCTGGGTGAGACTGTGTATTATTAGATTTGAAACAGTATAGACACTTATTTTCAATGTTTTACATAGTAATACCTGTAAAAGGGGCTATCCTGAAGCGCTCTATCAGGATTTATGACTAAAGTTCCACTTTAATAAAATATACCAGTGTTATTTCTTGTAGTGTTTTAACCTCCCTGGCGGTATGATTCTGTCTGGAATTACGTACCAAAAGTGGTACAATTATTTGCAAGGAAATTTGGCGTTTTATACTGTAGGCCTGTAATTCTTAGGAATAACTCATTTAAATCTGACCAAACAAGAGTCTAGTAGGCATCCCGGGTATGAAATTTTTTTAAAAACAAAATTATAATATAATAAATAATTATAAATAATTATAACAAATAATAATATAATTATAATAAAAATTATTCAAAAAAGTAATCAACTCAAAATCACTGAAATTTGCTCAGTTGCAGAATTGTCGCACAATTCTGCAAGTGATTATAATTTATTATCGCTGTTTTCTAGCTGCTCTAAAACCATTTTTGACATAAAGGGACACTTTTGGTTGCTATGGACAATCTACAGTTTGCAGGCAGAAAGAACCGTTTTTATTATATAAAAGAACATGTAGGGCACTGGGCAGACCACTAGGGACAAGGGAGGTGTGTATTTTTTACATACAGTACTGTAATCTATAAGATTACAGTATACTGTATGTATTGTGTTTGTTTACCTTTTTGAATTTGGCGCCGTTCTCCGCCCCCGTGCATCGTAACGTCACAGGAAACAGAGATCTGCGGCACACGGGGACACTGTGAATCGAGCGAGGAGGACCCGCTCGCTCACACAGCGGAGTGGCATCGCTGGATCCAGGGACAAGGTAAGTAAACCAAGCCTGTGGATTCAGCGAGAAGGTAAGCCGCGCCGCTGCACGCTCTGCACATCTACCCCGAGCGTGACTCGGGGATACCGATCCTGGCATGAAAAAACCACCCCGAGTCACGCTCGGGGATACCGCCAAGGAGGCTACTTTACATTGTGCCTACTGGCGCATGTGCAATGTATGCTTCATTCAAGGTGTGCTTCTGGTAAACTGTCACAGTTGCCATCGTGCTTATGTCAGCTCTTAGCTAAACTTTCATGGCCTCAAATAGCTAGGGTTATAGCTGATCACAAGTTCAGATCCAAACAGATGCTATGATGGCATTGCTCTAGACGGATAGGAGAGTAATGCCCTGTACACACGATCGGAATTTCCGATGGGATAAAATTTGATGGAATTTTCCGTCGGAATTCCGTTCAAGCTGTCTTGCATACACACTGTCAGACCAAATTCCGACCGTCCAAAACGCGGTGACGTAAAAGACTACGATGAGCCGTGAAAAATTAAGTTCAATGCTTCCGAGCATGCGTCGACTTGATTCTGAGCATGCGCAGGTTTTTTCTCAGTTGGAATTCCACACAGACCATAGGAATTTCCGATAGGAATTTTTTTCATCGTAAAAATTAAAACATGTTCTATTTCTAAACTCAGACGAAAAAAAAATGACTACCGATTCTGTGTCCCTTAATTAACTTCAAGAAACAGATTATATGATAAGTACAACAATCTTGTTATTCTTGTAGCTGCATGTAGTGATAGCATTCGTAATATGAATTCATATATGCCAATTGGGACACAACTGCTTGCATAATTATAAGAATATTTAGGATTCTTGTATAAGCTCAGCCATGACTGTTTTTCCTCGAAGAACCCCGGTCACCTGTCTCCATCATGAGTTTATCATGAACTACTATAAATGCAATGTTGCTGGATATCACTGTGGGTGGGTTTCAAATTGCAAATTCCAGTTGCCACCCAGCATTTTAACTTGCTTGTACTGGTGGAGGGAATTGGCAAGTAGTTGGAATTGGCAGCCCACGGAGTGGGTAGGTAGGTTATGTATACAGTGAGGTTACTATTGGCCCATTTAACAAAGCTTTAAAGGAGAAGTCCAGCCTTAGCTTATTAGGCTGGGCTTTTCCTAAGGGTCACAGGAGTGCAATTAATTTTTCACTCCTGTGACCCGTTTTTAGCAGAGAACGGTCTGAAGTCTGCTCTCCGCTGACATCACCAAGTTCAGTCGCGTCATCCTGACTTCCAAAGTCTGGATCCGCCAGCTGCCTTGACTGGTGGCAGTCTTAGGGAGCCGCTGAGATGGCCGTTCCCACCCCTCCACAGCTCAGCACTCCAATGAGCGTGGAGGAGCAGAGAGGAGAGCTGTTATAATGTTCTGTCATTGGGGTCAGTGGGAAGAATAGGGCCCTATCACTGATGTTAGTGGGAGGAATAGTGCCCAATTGGTGGTATCACTGGGATTAATAGCACCCATCGATGGCTTCAGTGGGCAGAAAAGTGCCCTATTATTGTCAGGAACCTAGTTGCACCCAACGAAAAAAGTCTAGGTCTGAGCCAAACGAGGCTTGGACTTTTGAGGTGGTCATGGCTTTGTTTGTTGAGAATTACGCCTCTTTAAGGCTACTTTCACACTGAGGCGTTTTAGCGCTAAAAATAGCACCTGTAAAGCGCCTAAAAAACGCCTCTCATGTGCTTTCACACTGGGGCGGTGCGCTTTGCGGGACGTTAGAAAAAGTCCTGCAAGCAGCATCTTTGAGGCGGTTTGGGAGTGCTGTATACAGCTCTTCTAAACCGCTCCTGCCCATTAAAATGAATGGGCAGCGCTACCGAAGTACCTGCAATGTTCTTCGGCAGAACCACAAAACAGGCACTTTTACCCTTTCTTCGGCCACTAGCAGGGGTTAAAAACGGACGAAAAGCGCCGCTAAAACAACGATAAATCGCCCCTAAAACTAGTGGCACTTTACCGCTAACGTCGGGCGCTTTCAGTGTGAAAGTAGCCTTAGATATTTGTCACTAAGACCCCTTTCACACTGAGGCAGTTTTCAGGCGTTTCAGCGCTAAAAATAGCGCCTGGAAATTGCCTCTCATGCCTCCCCAGTGTGAAAGCCTGAGTGCTTTCACACTGGGGTAGTGTGCTTGTGTGATGGGAAAAAAAGTCCTGCAAGAAGCATCTTTGGAATGAATGGGCAGTGCTTCCTAAGCGCCGTAACATGGGCGCTTGTAACCCTTTCTTCAGCCGCTAGTGAAAGGTTAAAAGCGTCCCGCTAGTGGCCGAAAAGCGCAGCCAAAGCGATGGTAACGCACCACTATAACTAGCGGCGCTTTAATGCTAATGGACCCGCCGCCCCAGTGTGAAAGGGGTCTCAAACAGGCGGTGGCGGCTGGTGCTCAATATTTTGGGGGGGGGGGGCGCAATCAAACGAAAAAAACAAAACATCAATTGCAGCCTCACTGTGCCCATCAATTGTTGCCACTGTGCCGTCAATTATCGCCACTGTGCCATCAATTGTCACCACTGTGCCATCAGTTGTTGCCACTGTGCCATCAAACGAAACCACTGTGCCATTAATTGTTATCACTGTGCCATTATACGCAGCCACTGTGCCATCATACACAGCCACTGTGCCATCAATTGTCGCCACTGTGCCATCAATTGTCACCACTGTGCCATCAGCTGTCGCCACTGTGCCCAACAATTATTGCCACTGTGCCCATCAATTGCCGCCAGTTTTCCCCCTCAAATGGCACCAGTTTGCCCCCTTAAATACCGCCAGATTGCCCCCTCAAATGCCGCCAGATTGCCCCATAAAATACTGCCAGTTTTCCCCCATGCCCGACACTTACCTTTCTCAGGTCAGCCATCCTCCACGTTCCCTCAATGTCTTCTCCCACCCTCGATGTCGCTTCAGCCAATCAGGTGACCGGGAACCAGACCCAGTAAACCTGATTGGCTGAGACGCGTGTCAGTGTTAACCAGGGAACGCACACCCTGTGCGCCCTCTGGTTAACCATTTGGAAGCTGATTAGAGCCCACAGGCCGCTGGCTCTGATAGACACTTCCAAAACACACCCACCGCTGTTATTGAGATGGCTGGCGCTCAACGGGGGGCCGGCCACCTGAATAGTGGGCAGCAGCGGCGGCAATACATAGATTCATGCAATGCATGAATCTATGTATTGTTGAATGACGGTGCAGGAGAGAGGGGGCGGCGCTCCTGCGCCCACTATGGACGCACCGCCACTGCAAACAGGTATCCTCTTAGATGACTTGCTCCTAATTTGCCCAGTGGGCAAATAGAGAGGGAAAATCACCTTTATGGGAACACAGACAGCAATAAAAACTTATCAGGGGTCCTAACCCTTTTCCTGTTCTATCCTAAACAAAAAAGAAAATTGGCTTTAGCTACACCGTAGCTTTGCTTAGATCCAGGCCCATGAGTGCCTTATGATAATTTTTGCCCAGGGCATGAGGGCAGATTGTTGTTTTATCGGAATGGCACTATTTTACTACAGTTACAGTGGATTTTTTTGTCATTTGGAAATCCCCGCTGGGAGTGCCTGGTAGTTGCTGAATCCTACAGTTAATTTGTCTAGCCCTGTGTGTGTGCCAGCCATAATTTGTAATGCATTATCCCCGTTTTTTCCTGTTTCAGCAGATTCGGTTTGTGCTGTTCGCAGTACAACACGGCAAAACCTTTCATTATTGTGGATTAAGGAGATTAGATTAACATCTTCACATTCTTTAGATATTGTACAACTCAGGGACGTTTTTTTTTCATGCTGCACAATTCAGGTTTATCTATTTTTAAACTATTTTTTTTTTATTTCTGTCCGTAAAATAATACACCCTCAACCCACCGTGCTGCACAACCATGTGTGATCTGGGGGCCAGACGCGTTAATCTTGCCATAATAAAAAAAATAATAAAATAAACTGCTTTTTTCGTTTTGGGAAGGCACAAGGTTTGCCATTTCTCATGGCAATAAAGATGGGCCATTAATCTGGCATCTGCTACATGGAGGTGGAAAGTGCCTGTGGATGGATCCCTTTTAATAGCTGCTTAACCTCTGTCACTGCACAGAAATCTTTTAAACACCTCAGGATATTGCTTTTGTCTAAAGAGGAAGGGATGCATAGTTTCTCATACAAGGAGGATTGTTGGATGGCGTTAGTAGTTGGATGATTTTCGTGCACGTTGGCATAGAACCTGTTGCCCCAGGGACAGATAGGAATTATGGGCAGGTGGCGTCTGGTTGAAGTATTCAAGTAAAAACAAGTTCGATATCTTTGGACATATCTCTGCACTAGACCTTTGGGTTATCCTTCTGTTTTGGAAATAACTTGAATTTTAATACATCTGAAACACAATATGTTATGAGGCTAAAGGGGCCCATAGGCATGAAATGATTGTTGTCAAGATTGGCTGGTTACAGTCTGATTAGAAGGAGGTCTTGGGCACTTTGGAACTGGCCAAAGACACAAAATTACTGTTTTTCTGATTTTGTGTGTTTGTGCATCTTTACATTGTATGTAAGGTAGAAAATATGCAGGTTATCTCTACAATACATGAACATTTCCCAATGCAGATTAAAGTGGTGTCAGCCCTGCTCAGCTTTCTTTTGCCAAACTGGTCAAACCTTCCCACTTTCCTCATCTCCACAGCATAAAAAAAAATTGTTCTGTAGTCCAAGACAAGAACTAGGAGGGCTAGTTAGATTTTTTTTAGATAACATGGAAAGTGTGCACAGGACACAGGATATCTCTGAAGTGTTGACATGGTCAGAAGATTTTTTTTAGGCCTTGTTGACAGATGGGGGTTATTTACTAAAACTGAAGAGTGCAAAATCTGGTGCAGCCCTTTAGTCAGCTTACAGGTTTTATTGTTAAAGCGTAGGCCCCTTTCACACTGGGGCGGGAGGTGCGGTGGTGGTAAATCGTGGTATTCGGCCGATAGCGGTGCAGTTTTACCCCCCCACCCACTAGCTGACGAAAAAGGGTTAATACCGCCCGCAATGCGCCTCTGCAGAGGCACATTGTCGGCAGTATAGCCGTTGTTTCCCATTGCTTTCAATGGGAAGGAGCGGTGGAGGAGTGGTAAACACACCGCTCCTTCACCGCTCCAAAGATGTGGCTAGCAGGACTTTTGGAGCGGTCCTGCTAGTGCACCGCTCCAGTGTGAAAGCCAGAGGGCTTTCACACTGGAGAAACAGCAGCCGCTGTTTTCAGCGCAATAGCGCCTGCAAACCGCCCCAGTGTGAAAGGGGTCTTAATTAAACAAGCTGAAGTTAGAAGCTAATTGGCTACCATGCACATCTGCACCAGATTCTGAGTGCCCCAGTTTTAGTAAAACTCCCCCATGGTGTACAATACTGCATGCCCATGCAGGACGGTGTTTAACCATAAGGGGATGCACAGCTGTTGTGTGCATCCCTATGCAGCCAGTCCCTTTGATGTCTATTGGGACACAGTAGCTGCATGGAGACAGCGGCTTTGTCTCAATATCACATATATGTAGGTGTGGGAGCGTGTCCCCTAATGCACACAGGGTGAGTTTTGGGTCACACACCTTCACCCACACAGATGTGATATTGGAACACAGCAGCTGTGTCCCACCATTTAGAATTCAAGTTCTTTATAATACGTAGAATTATTTTCCAAAATGATGTATATCTATTTAGAACATCAGATATTCTCTTCAATTACATAGTTTGCCAGGCAGAGCCACCCTGGCACTGTTACAATCCAGCCTGCATGGGCTTCCACCTTGTTCTTGCTTTCGACACACTACAATAGTTGCTGTTCGGGTCTTGTGCCCTGTGCGTAAGCCAAATGATTGGCAGATCTTGCACCAGAATGTGATCCAGTTTCTAGTGCCTGGTGCAAAATCTCATTGGTAGGGTTGGCATCGCCCCTTTCAAGGGATAGACAACATGTTTTCATGACAACCCACCCACCCCACCGCCCCACCACAAGCTTGGTAGAAGCACAGACTCACTAGGGAGATGGAGGTGAATGCTTCTATTTTATCACGGATATGTGATAGTTTACGTTTTTGGGGTTGTATTCGATATGTGGAAAGAGAGATCACACAAATAAGTATAACATTTAATTTAGTAATGACAGATACAGATAACAAATGTAAATATATTAGAAAATATCACAAGAATACTTAAATAAAGATGCTGTTTCGCCACAGAGTCCCACCTGCGTGTGCGGTGTGGCACAGGTAATCAGAAACAGACGCATGCATCATAGCAGCTCTGAGGTGAAACTGAATATTCAAAGTTCTAGCTGTAGTATATACATGTCAAGTTAGTAGGATTTAACCAATCATTAACAACATTACCTTCTATAGAAGATAGCATATTCTTTTTTTGTTTCATACATTTTTATTGAGTGAACATAAAAAACATCATATAACATTCTATTGACATTCTTTTAGTATTAAATCAGCTAAAGTTACCATCCTTATATTTCTTTTATGACCCCTTAACCAGGTTTCAAAAGTCTTAATAGATATTGTGAGTCATTAATAAAAAGGATATATGAAATATGCAATTTCCCATCAGCTCCATAAATAGTAAGGCTTTCAGTAGGATACATGCCATTTCTACGTTTTAACCACTTAAGCCCCGGACCAATATGCTGCTAAATGCCCAAAGGCGTTTTTACAATTCAGCACTGCGTCGCTTTAACAGACAATTGCGCGGTCGTGCGGAGTGGCTCCCAAACAAAATTGACGTCCTTTTTTCCCCACAAATAGAGCTTTCTTTTGGTGGTATTTGATCACCTCTGCGGTTTTTATTTTTTGCGCTATAAACAAAAATAGAGCGACAATTTTGAAAAAATGCAATATTTTTTACTTTTTGCTATAATAAATATCCCCCAAAAACATATATAATTTTTTTTTCCCTCAGTTTAGGTCGATACGTATTCTTCTACCTATTTTTGTTAAAAAAAATCGCAATAAGCGTTTATCGATTGGTTTGCGCAAAATTTATAGCGTTTACAAAATAGGGGATATTTTTATTGCATTTTTATAAAAAAAAAATTTTTACTACTATTGGCGGCGATCAGTGATTTTTTTCGTGACTGCGACATTATGGCGGACACTTCAGACAATGTTGACACATTTTTGGGACCATTGTCATTTTCACAGCAAAAAATGCATTTAAATTGCATTCTTTATTGTGAAAATGACAGTTGCAGTTTGGGAGTTAACCACAGGGGGCGCTGAACGTGTTAGGCTTCACCTAGTGTGTGTTTACAACAGTAGGGGGGTGTGGCTGTAGGTCTGATGTCATCGATTGTGTCTCCCCTATAAAGGGGGTGACACGATCGATGCGCCGCCACAGTGAAGCACGGGGAAGCCGTGTTTACATACGGCTCTCCCCGTTCTTCAGCTCCGGGGAGCGATCGCGACGGAGCGGCTATAAACGAATAGCCGCGCCGTCGTCCGGGACCGCTCCCCGAGGTAAGCTGCCCGCCGAACGCAGCGGGGGGTACCCGATCGGACCCCCGACCCGCGGAAAGGCAAGGACGTATATATACGCCCTTCTGCCTGTCCGTGCCATTTTGCGGACGTAAATAGTCGCGCGGCGGGCGTTAAGTGGTTAATGAGGAAGTAAACCCTGATTTCTCTGCAAAGGTAAAGCATAATGGGCTACTATGCATCGTATTATGTGTCACTTACCTGAAACTGAAGCCTGCGATGTCACCGCTGTCCCCACTAGCAGCGAGCGTCCATCTTCACCCCTCTTTGTTCCGGGGCCGCGACTGGCCAGAATCGCGTGACGTCACTCCCGCGCATACTCGCAGGAGCCACCAGTCAAGGCATGACCCCTTTAAAAATGGCACGATCGCCGTTTCTAAAGTGCGCCTGCGCCATAGACATCGGTGTATGGCTCTATTGTAAATATCTCCTAAACCATGGAGGTTTAGGAGATATTTCCAGCACCTACAGGTAAGCCTTAATCTAGTCTTACCTGTAGGTAAAAGAGGTTGTACAGGGTGTACAACCACTTTAACTGTCATATAGGACCACCGATTTATTAGCAGAGTTTCATTAGACCTGGTAAAAGGTGAAGTCCAGCCTGGGCTTGTTTGGCTGGGCTTCTCCTAAGGGTCACAGGAGTGCAATTCAATTTGCACTCCTGTGACCCGTTTTCAGCAGAGAGCGGAATGAAGTCTGCTTAATGCTGACGTCACCAAGTTCAGTACAGGCACCACGTCATCCGACTTAGGAATTCTGGATCTGCCAGGTGCCTGAATTGATGCAGTTTCAGGCCTCGTACACACAACCGAGTTTCTCGGCAAAAACCAGCAAGAAACTTGCTGGGATTTTTTTTTTGCAGAGGAAACCGGTCGTGTGTACATTTTTCGACGAGGAAACTGTCAATGATCCCGTTGAGCCAAAAAGAGAGCATGTGGCCTCATACACACGACCGAGTTTCTCGGCAAAAACCAGCAAGAAACTTGCTGGGATTTTTTTTTGCTGAGGAAACCGGTCGTGTGTACATTTTTCGACGAGGAAACTGTTGAGGATCCCGTTGAGCCAAAAAGAGAGCATGTCTTTTTTTTCCTCAACGAGAATGGAGAAACTTGCCTAGTCGACACTCGACGAGGAAAACGATGTGTTTCGCCCGTCGAGTTCCTCGGTCGTGTGTACGAGGCTTGTCTTCTTTTTCCTCAACGGGAATGGAGAAACTTGCCTTGTCGAGTTCCTCGACAGCCTAACAAGGAACTCGACGAGGAAAACGATGTGTTTCGCCCGTCGAGTTCCTCGGTCGTGTATACGAGGCTTGTCTTCTTTTTCCTCGACGGGAATGGAGAAACTTGCCTTGTCGAGTTCCTTGACAGCCTAACAAGGAACTCGACGAGGAAAACAATGTGTTTCGCCCGTCGAGTTCCTCGGTCGTGTATACGAGGCTTGTCTTCTTTTTCCTCGACGGGAATGGAGAAACTTGCCTTGTCGAGTTCCTTGACAGCCTAACAAGGAACTCGACGAGGAAAACAATGTGTTTCGCCCGTCGAGTTCCTCGGTCGTGTGTACGAGGCTTCAGCCTCTCCACGCCCTTCCACAGCTCAACGCTCCAGTAAGCGTGGAGGAACAGAGCTGGAGAGCTGCTGATTGACAAGCAGCAGCTCTCAGCTCAAGAAGCCGAGAAAACCGAGCCATTGACAGTGTTCGATGGCTCGGTTCTCAGTGTAGAGGCGCTGGGGGACAGATGCAGCATCGGACTGATGCTGCATCCACCTAGGTAAGTATGATTAGGCAAAAAAAGGCAAACCCATACTTCTCCTTTAACGACTAACAAAAGGATTTGCTGAGTAGTGTGGCATTGTGCACAGGATAAAGAGAAGCACTATGTAGGGAAGCCGTGCCCTCTTTGTCTATAGCAGATTGTCATGTTTGACTGGAGCTTACCTTTAATGTTCCAGGTGCAGACATGTTACATCCACAATCAAACTGGCAGTCAAGAACTTTTCATGAAAATGATTAATAACTGAAATTAGAAGAGAGTGTTCAGTTTCCTAGGCAATAGATGCCAAAAAGATATAGTGATACTCAGTTTAATTATATTGTTCAGAACGGTAATATTCATGTGTAGTCAGAAACAGTAAAATAATGTTTTTCTTATGAGAGGTAAGGAGCGTGCTGGTGAAAAAGAATTTTATTTTTAATCTCCTGGATATCCATCCTAGCCCTGTGTGAAATGAGAGGTCCTGAACTTTTGGACGCGTTTTGCATTCTTTTTCGAATCACTCAGCATTCTATGCCAGGGCCATGAAAATAATAAAATCCTCTGTTGTTTCTCTGCAGGTTATTCCAAAGGACTACAAGACCATGACTGCCCTGGCCAAAGCCATCTCCAAAAATGTGCTCTTCGCACACCTTGATGACAATGAGAGAAGGTAGGAGGGCTTGTTCTTTGCATGTTCCCAAAGTCTACCTTAGCCCACAACTAGGTGCCGGTGGTGTAAATCCTTTGGGGTTGATTTACTAAAGGAAAAAAGAATGTTCACTGCAAAGGGAAGTTGCACTTTGAAAGGAAATTTTTCCCTGAGCTTAGTGAACGAGGTGAAGTTCTGTTGGCTTCCATCATCCAGTCATGTGCAAGCAAAAATTAAAGTGGAGGTTCTATCAAAAAAACAATTTTGCTTTAAACTGTAGCTTACAACTAAAAAAGAAAAAAAAAAAATTTTTTTTTTTACTTATCTGGAAATGCCTGTTGCTATGCGGTCCCACGAAATCTGCCTTTGAAACCACCTAGGATTCTGACATCATCTCCCTCTAATGCTCCTGGGAAATGTGTGTCATCATTTCCCAGGATGCAGTGCGCTGTCCAATTATCACTCCCCATCCAAGACTTCCAGGAAGTAAGGGCCAGATTCACATAGAATTACGTTACTCGTGCCTGATTCTCAAAACTCTTACCTGTAAACTTGCGGCGGTGTAAAGTAAATCCGTTCGGCGCAAGGACGCCTAATTAAAATGGGGCGGGCACCATTTAAATTAGGCGTGTTCCCGCGCCGAACGTACTGCGCATGCTCCGTCGGGTAAATTACCCGACGTGCATTGCGCTAAATGACGTCGCACGGACGTCATTTGTTTAGACGTTAACGTAAATGGCGTCCAGCGCCATTCACGGACGACTTACGCAAACGACGTGATTTTTAAAATTTCGACGCAGGAACGACGGCCATACTTAACATGGCTTAGAACACCTAGGGCTCATTCCTAATTTTACGCGGTGTAACTCCACGGAAACAACGTAAAGTTAGATCAACGGGCAGCGCGGACGTTCGGGAATCGCCGTAACTAGTCATTTGCATATTCTACGCCGACCGCAATGTCCTCGCCACCTAGCGGCCCGCCTAGAATTGCATCCTTAAGATCCGACAGTGTAAGTCAATTACAACTGTCGAATCTTTTGGCTATCTATGCGTAACTGATTCTATGAATCAGCCGCATAGTTAGGACGGGCGGATCACAGAGATACGACGGTGTATCAGGAGATACGCCGTCGTATCTCTTCTGTGAATCTGGCCCTAAGTGCCTGTAGGCTTCACAATGCCCACAAGCAAAATGACAACGGTGTAGATATAGTTTTATAAACTATCTTTTTTGAATATCTATGCGGATCGGCGGCGGATTGTAAAATAGTAAGTGACCAGATTTATATTATAAAAACGCAGGATGAAAGGACATACATTTAAAAAATGCTAATTGTGGTTGGAACTCCGCTTTAAGTTTTTACTTTTTTTACATTTTCCTTTGTGATTGGGTATCCTTGGCAAAGGAAAATTCCACCACATTTACTAATTCTGGGAGGAAAATTTCCTTTCAAAGTGCAACTTTCCTTGTCATCCTCGCTGGAGGCCGCATCAATCCTCGCCCGTTTTCCTTCCGGGGGCCACTGACGCTGTGTGACTGTCCTGAACTGCGTGACGTCAGTCTCGAGCATGTGTGCGGGAACAGGCTTCTGAAGAAATGGCACAGGCGGCCGTTCCTTTAGAGCGCATACGCCGATGACATAATCGGCGCAGTATACAGTAAATATCTCCTAAATGGCACACGTTTAGGTGATATTTAACCACTTAAGCCCCGGAACATTTGGCTGGTTAAAGACCGGGCCACTTTTTGCGATTCGGCACTGCGTCACTTTTACTGACAATTGCACGGTTATGCGATGTGGCTCCAAAACAAAATTGACATCCTTTTTTTCCCACAAACTGAGCTTTCTTTTGGTGGTATTTGATCACCTCTGCGGTTTTTATTTTTTGCGCTATAAACAAAATTGAGCGACAATTTTGGAAAAAAAATCTATATTTTTTGCTATGAAAAAAAATCCCCCAAAAATATATAAAAAAAACTTTTTTCCCCCCTTTGTTTAGGCCGATACGTATTCTTCTACATATTTGTAAAAAAAATCGCAATAAGCATCTATTGATTGGTTTGCGCAAAAGTTAAAGCTTCTACAAAATAGGGGATAGTTTTATGGCATTTTTATTAATATTTTTTTTTTACTAGTAATGGCGGCGATCAGTGATTTTTATCGTGACTGCGACATTATGGCGGACACATCGGACATTTTGACACCATTTTGGGACCATTGTAAATTTTAGGGTCCTTTCACACGTGCGGACCGTTTTTTAGATCAGTTTTTTATCATCAGTTGATCCGTTTTTCTTCAGTTTTTCATCCGTTTTACATCAGTTGTCATCCGTTTTTCATCAGTTTTTCATCCGTTTTTTCATCGTTTTTTTTTTTTTTGTTAGAACTTTATTTATATTACATATTTTGATGAAAAACGGATGTTAGCGGATTGGATGTTAAACGGATCGTCCGCTAACATCCGTTTTTCGTCCGTTCCGTTTTTTTGACGGAAGAAAAATAGGGTTTTCTTCCGTTCAAAAAAACGGAGCTTAACGGAGACGGATGTTAACGGACGTTAGCGGATGCTCATCCACTAACGTACGCTATCCCATTGGAAAGCATTGCAGTCCGTTAACGTACATATAAAATAACGGATGCACGGTCCGCACGTGTGAAAGGACCCTTACAGCGATCAGTGCTACAAAAATGCACTGATTACTGTAAAAATGACACTGGCAGTAAAGGGGTTAACCTGTAAGGGGTGCTGAAGGGATTAAGTGTGTCCTAGAGAGTGCTTGTAACTGTTAGGGGACGTGGCTTGCCTTGACACATCACTGATTGTTGTTCCCGATGACAGGGAACACGATCAGTGACAGTGTCACCTATGCAGAAAAGGGAGATGTTGTGTTTACACTAACATCTCCCCGTTCTTCAGCTCTGTGACCCGATAGTGGGA
Organism: Rana temporaria; assembly: GCF_905171775.1. Taxonomy (NCBI): domain Eukaryota; kingdom Metazoa; phylum Chordata; class Amphibia; order Anura; family Ranidae; genus Rana; species Rana temporaria. The sequence continues at coordinate 47,076,415 of NC_053494.1, forward strand.
CACCGGCGGCGATTAGGTCCCACGGGCGCAGTCACGGAGCTCACGGCAGGGTCCCCACGCGGTTTTGCAAATTAAAGGGGACGTACCTGTACGCCCATGTGCGCAGCCGTGCCATTCTGTCGACTTACATCGTTGTGCGCCGGTCAGGAACCGGTTAAAGTACCTATAGGTAAGCCTTATTCTAGGCTTACCTATAGGTACAAAGTATACAGGAAGGTTTACTTCCTCTTTAGTGGCGAGATTTGACAGCAGTGATTTCTGTCTGCATCCTCTTTTCTTCATAACAAAGATGTCTCTTTTGTGGGGCAGAATTTCTTGATTGTTTATTTCACATCTTGTAGAGTCAATCAGAATCCATCAGATGACTGAGTATTATTCTTTAAAGTATAACTAAAGGTGTATAACATGCGCCGGCGTATAACGCGCACCCCAATTTAAGAGGGAAGTTTCAGGGAATTTTTTTTTTTTTTTATAAACCACTTAGAAGCAAAATTATGGTATCTGAGCATCAATGCTGCCTGATCTGTGCCCATCTGCAGTCTCAATGCAGCCTGACCTGTGCCCATCTGCAGTCTCAATGCAGCCTGATCTGTGCCCATCTGCAGTCTCAATGCAGCCTGATCTGTGCCCATCTGCAGCCTCAATGCAGCCTGATCTGTGCCCATCTGCAGCCTCAATGCAGCCAGATCTGTGTCCATCTGCAGCTTCAGTGCAGCCTGATCTGTGCCCATCTGCAGCATTGATCTTCAATGCAGTTTGATTAGTGCCCATCTGCAGCCTATAAATGTATCAAATTGCTCTGCCTGTTCAGTCCCAATCTGCAGTTTTTTCCTTTCAATGTTAGATCATCTCTGTTGTTTCCGAGGGAAGAGGGGGAGCGAGAGCACCACTGAATTACATAGAGCCGCGATCTCCTTCCTGTGTATCCGGTGCTCTGTCACTCACAGCCACGCCTCCTGCCCCTTCTCATATGATAGACAGTACAGTAGCCCAAATGCGGTCCCGGAGGCGTGGCTGTGCGTGACGGAGCGCCGGATACACAGGAAGGAGATCACGGCGCTCACTCCTCTTCCCTCAGACAGCAGGGATCAGCGTTTAACACACACACACGATTTCCCCCTGATTTTAAGGGGAAAAATGTGTGTGTTATACGCCGATAAATATGGTATTTTTTTTTTTTTGGACATAGTAGAGAGGGATTATATTACCCATCGGGTTTTTATTGCTGTGTGTTTCCCTTGATTGCCTTGTATGCTGTGTGCAAGTAATTAAAACTGAATTTCACAAATGATCTTTATGGCAAACTTACATTGTTCCAGCCTGGACCAATGTAAGTAAGTATATCTCAAGCCTGAGGGTCCATTGCAAAAGCTGACGATCACTGTAGTAGTCAGCGTTACTACAGTGGTAGCCGCTAGCTTCTGATTCCAGTGCCGAGAAGCTTCCCCTCTGCACAATGACCACAGGGGCTCACTCACTTGGCACTGCTGCAATTCTCAGAACCCTTTGTATTTTCTTCAGTGATCACAGGGCATTCTCTATTTGGATGGTTCCTCTCCACCTTGCCCAATCAGAGAACACCTTGCATTTAATAAATGAACTATGTGACTGGCGGGAGTTCCGAGCGAGTGTACCCCTGGGATCAGTGTGCAGAAGGGTAGCTGCTCCACACAGGACCTGGAAGACAGCAGCTATCAATGTAGTAGCTCTGAATACTATAATGATTTCCAGCTTCCCTAGTGGAGCCTCAGGTATGAGATACACTTACCGTATATACTCGAGTATAAGCCGACCCGAATATAAGCTGAGGCACCTAATTTTACCACAAAAAAATGGGAAACCTTATTGACTCGAGTATAAGCCTAGGGTCTCCATCTACATGCCTCACTCTGCCTCACTTTGCCTCACTGTGTCCATGTGCATGCCTCACTGTGCCCATGCCTCACTGTGTCGATGACTAGACTGACGTTTAACATGGGAGTCTATGGAAGGGGTGCCCGGCTTTGAAAAATCTGTGCTCCCCAGTTGTAGGTCCCCCAGACAACAAACTTTTCACACTTGTAGAGGAGAAATGGGGCTACATGTCTGCCAAGTTCCGGGTCTAGAAAACCTACGAACGTCCGGTACCGGGTCCCCAAAGTCACTGGAGAAATTACCGTTTAACATGGGAGTCTATAGAAGGGGTGCCTGGCTTTGAAACATCGGTGCTCCCCGGCCATAGGTTCCCTGGACAACAAACTTTCTCCACTTGTAGAGGAAGAGTGGGGCTACATGTGTGCCAAGTTTGGGGTCCAGGGGACCTACGTCCCCAAAGTCTGGGAGATCAGGCGCAAAAAGGTGGCTCGAGTATAAGCCAAGGGGGGCATTTTCAGCACACAAAAATGTGCTGAAAAACTCAGCTTATACTCTAAAATATATGGTACAATACTTACATTAGTCCAAGTAGATAAAGTTCATACCTTGGAGTTTAGCTTAAAGCGGATCTCCACTCTAAAGTGGAGTCCCGCTGATCGGAACCCTCCCCCCCTCCGGTGTCACATTTGACACCTTTCAGGGGGGAGGGGGGTGCAGATACCTGTCTACAGACAGGTATCTGCACCCACTTCCGGCCCTACGATACGGGCAAAGGACGGGTTTTTTCCTTCCTTCCCGTCCGTCCCCCGTTGTATGCTGGGAACACTCGGCTCCCAGCACACAGCGGGAGCCAATCGGCGGGCGCAGCGCGACTCGCGCATGCGCCGTAGGGAACCGGGCAGTGAAGCCGGAGCGCTTCACTTCCTGGTTCCCTCACCGAGGATGGAGGGGGGAGCAGCAGGGTGACGAGCGATCGGCTCGTCATCTGCTGCGATCGGCGCTGGACTCCAGGACAGGTAAGTGTCCTTATATTAAAAGTCAGCAGCTGCAGTATTTGTAGCTGCTGGCTTTTAATATATTTTTCCCGTGGCACATCTGCTTTAATAAATATCGTTTACATTTAAAATGTTAGGTACACTACTTGGAAGTAAAATTTTTATTTTCTGTAGCTCAAAATTTGTTTCCAGAACAGGCAGGTCTAACATCTCTAAGCCCTCGTTCACATTGAATGCAGCCTTAAAATCATGTAACTTCATCTGAAATTGCGCGATTTTAAAGTCGCATGTCAGTGCGACTTCAGGTGCAACTTGTAAAACATCTGTGCAGCTTCATGCACAGATGTCTATGCAAGTCACAACCGAAATCACAAAAAGTAGTGCAGGAACTACTTTTTTAAATCGCACCGATTTGAACAGCGCCATTGCCAGTGTCTTGTTTAGCAGATAAGCAACTTAAATGCAAACTTAACCTTTGGCACCACGGTACACCCGTATTTAACGTACATGTAACATGGTGCAAATGGGACCCTCAATCCCACCCCCCCCCCCCCCCTTTCACAGAGATCTGTAAGTGAATGAACTACAAATCGTTCTGCCACTGCAGCAGACGAACTTGAAGTTCCCAATGGAATACAAGTGCAATGATCACTATGCTTGTATTACATTGCCAGTTCCTCCAGCTCTCCAACTGAAGGGACATATAACTGGAGTCTGTAGCAGGAGGAAGGATCTACAGGACCCTGACACTGATCCACTTATTGCAGGTACAGTGCTTTGCAGGTGTCTATGCAAACAAATATTAAATGCATTTATTTATTTTTTCTAAAAGGTAGACTTAAGCCTCGTACACACGATCCGTTTGTTGGCAGGGCATTATCTGTTGGCAGACTTTTGTCCTAAAATCCGACCGTTAGTACGCTCCTTCTGACAATTGTTGTCCAACTTTCGGCCAACAAATATTGGATGACAGGCTAGTAAATTTTCGTCGGACAACGGTCAGATTTTCGTATTGTCAGTACACAAGTCCGTCTCACAAAAGTCGAAGGTACAAACACGCATGCTTGGGATCAATGCTCACCAAACACAAAATTAGCAGAAGGGACCCAAAGGGTGGTGCTCAAGAGCTGAAATTCCTCGCAGTACTACGTTCGTGTTTGTTGGCCAACAATTGTGTACTGTTAGTATGCAAGACAAGATGCAGGCACACGCCCTTTGGACAAAAATCAGATGCTCGGTTGGCCAACAACCGGATCGTGGGTACCAGGCTTTGGCCTTTAAAACTTGCTACCATTGTGCCCAGCTAAGAGGGGCTTTTAGAACTTTATCTTCAGTCAATAGCATTTTTACTGACTGCCATAAGGCTATGTTAACGTGGCAAGCGTGCATGCACGGGAAAATCATGCGGGTAGGTCTAAGATTCCTGAAAGAGGAGAGACGCAACTATTCAAAGATGGCGCTGATATTTAGATGTTTGGGGCACACAACATGCAAAAAGCAAATTAGAGAAAGTCATTGGGATCTTTATTTCTTTATTTTTAGTAAAACTGACTATAGTTGTGCTTTAACTGCACCAAATTATGGACACTAGATATCCTTAAAATGTATGCAATCTCTAACAATGAGCTTCTCTTATTTGCTGCCATGTGGTTTGCTAAATATACCATTGAAAGTGTTTTATTATATCTGTTTGATTCGTACAAATATACCTGTTGATTTTGCTACAAATCTTGTGAGCTGATTTCTGTGCTCTATGTGCACAAGGATGGGTTATAAAGAGTTTATTATTGCTTTGTGAAAAGACTGTATGCACACTATGATCTATAGCTGTATAGATATCACTGTGAAATCCTGTTTGTTGATTATTATCTGTTCATTATTCAATATGTTGAATAAACATTTATTATTTAAGCTCTTATTTGCTGCAATATAATGTTTGCTTTTGGGTCTAAAAGAAAAGTATGGAAATTAAAAAAAATAAACATTCATACTCACCTAGGTGGATGCACCATTGGTTCGATGCTGCATCTATCCCCTGCTGCCTGTAAGACTGAGAACTGAGCAATCAAAGACCACTGAACACTCGCTTCTCGGTCTTCAGTGAGCAGAAAGCTGGTGACTGTCAGTCACCTTCTCTCTGCTCAGCTCCTCCAGCGCTCACTGGAGCTCCAGGCAGTGCAGGAGGCGGGAATTGCTGGCTTAGGCTCTCAGTGGGTTGCCAGCTTCTCCTTTAATACTACTTTAAAGTTCACAACAAAGACACAGATTGCAATCTTTTTCACCTTAGAACAGTAGTGATCGACTTACTTGATATAGGGGGCCTGAAGTGGTGGCTAACTTACTTGATATAGGGGGCCTGAAGTGGTGGCTAACTTACTTGATATAGGGGGCCTGAAGTGCAGCCTCTAACATTGACAAAATGGGCACACATAATATTCACTGAATGTAAACTCTACGAATAGCTGTTAGTAGCACTACCCCCGGAGGAGCTGCTGGTTTGTTTTGGGTGGCACATTTACCTCGTGGCTCTCCGTGTCTTTTCCTGTGCTCTTTAATACCCAGCCCGGTAAAAACAATAAAACTTGTGGTGAAGAAGGTAGAGTTGAAAGGAGAAGAAGAATAGCAAATTCAGGCGTAGCAATAGGGAAACAGTCCTGCTCCCACGTGTAACACTTCTTGTGCCACTCCTGCTTGAGTGGGAATAGCGTACCTGGACAGGCCTCTCTCACTGACCTGGCAGCCAGAGTATTGCTCGAACCTTTAAGGAAAAGTCTCTGCACAGACCCTCCTGGAATGGATTCAGTGAGAAACCTCTGCCACAGGCCCTCATGATTGTGGTTACGGAGATGAACCTCCTTGCTAGAATTACGCCTGGATCTCCTTCAAGTTGCTTTCAGGTACCGACTGACAGGTGACCAGCCTACCAGTGTCTGGATACCTCGATCCCCGGTGGATTGTCGAGACCCTATTGGATCGCCAGCCTCTCATTGGCTCTCCTCAGATGGACTCCCCACCGAACAGCTATACCGCTTGGGATCTTCAGGATTGGGAACCCAGTCGACCACTGGGCTCCCTGCCACAGCTCAAATGTTCCGGACATAGTCCCGAAACCAGGAACTCCACGTGGCATGCACGCCCCGGCCCGGTAGGCCATAACGCAGGGGCGCCGTGGTGCAGACACCCTAAAGGTGAATGCCGCACTTGAAGAAGAAGACCCAGAACTAATGGCGTCTGCCCCATAAATACCCTCCCCCAGCATGCACAGCGAGGCTAAACCCTCCTGATTGGCTGCTGGGGAAGAGCACCCAAACCTTGACTCCACTGCTGCCATCTACTGCCATAGCGTGGGAAGAACACCCCAGCACAACAGAATGAGCCCACAGCACAGCCAAGCTGAGACAGAGACCCAATTTGAACATATTAACCAGACCAGAGTTTAACTAACACTCTGATCTCCCTCTAAATTTAAATAGCACCGGTACTTTGAAGTAACCAGGCGCTACAAATGTAACTGCAGATGGTGTGAAAATGCAGAAATGCTGAAAAAAAGAGAAAAGGGATGGACAGCACAGAAAAAAAAACAATTGTGAACAAAATAAACCAAACGTTAAAATTCTGGAAACCAGTTTACAGAATGCTTTTCCTTCCTTTTACTAAGCAAGCACCTAGGTTAGGAAAACACAGACCAATGTCTGCAGAATTCCGAGGGGCCACCCAGTAGCGCTAGATGTACACATATGAGGTGCTTACTTCCAGAAAAAAAAAATTGTTAGAGGAGAGGGGAGGATGAGGATAAGTGGTACTTTCATCTTTGAAGTGAAGGTCTACTTTAAGGCTGGGTTCACGCTAGTCCGATGCGAAAATAAAAATGATTCATTCAGCGATTCCTCTGTGCTGTAGCTGCGGAGAGAGGTGTGAGGCCCCGTACACACGACAGAGTTTCTCGGCAGAATTCACCGAGAAACTCGGTCAAAACCCGGATTCTGCCGAGAAACTCTGTCGTCTGTACAGTTTTGGCTCGATGGAGCCGCCGAGGAGCTCGACGAGAAAATAGAGAACATGTTCTCTATTTTCTCGTTGTTCTATGGGAGAAGGCGGCCCGTCGAGCTCCTTGGCGGCTTCATCCCAAAACTCGACGAGGAACTCGACGTGCTTTGCACGTCGAGTTCCTCGGCCGTGTGTACGGGGCCTAAGAGGAAGGGGAGAGAATTCCTGTTCACAACCGAACACATCTGCAAATCAGATGCGTTCCTATTGAAGATTATGTGCCTGCAAATCGCACAGCACTGCCTAAAAAAAGCACACTTTTTTGTGCAATGCGGAGTGCGGATATGTGAACCAGACCCAAGAAAAAAAATTCTTACACCGCATCCAATACACATATATGTGAACCCAGCCTAAAGAATGGAAGTTAGGCCTAAGATAGAGTCATAGGCCTGAAGTTCCCTGAAGAAGCCATTACTGGCGAAACATGTCAGGAAAAGACACTGTACAAATGTTTACTTAAAAAATACCAGTTGACCATAATTTGATTATGTGCTATTTTATCATTATGTTTTTACTATGAATTAATACAAAATTTGTACATTTTACTATTTTTGTCTATCTTTGTTTTTGGCACAGCTATAATCCCATCATCCTCACATGTTCCATCTGTCAATCTCGGGATGAGGTGCATTTGTATATTTTAGCCCTACCGTAGTGTCTAAAAAATGTCTTGATTCAGGAGGCATTCCTGACCTGTATAAAGCTAATAAAACATAGTTAAATGTGAAATAGCATACAGCAGATTGTAAAAATGATTCATTTTCTGTAATACCTGGAAATAAAATAACTACTGGATTTATATAGGGAGTTCCTGTAATGATGTGATAAAATTCACGTTCCTGAGGTAAACTTTTTTGATCGCTATGCTATCAAGTCTGCCGGTGATAACCCATAAATGATTGAAGTATGAGGTGTCCCGAAAAAATCTCTATCCTCAACCATCGTCACACGAGGCCTGAGAACCGAGAGGGTGAGGTTACTGTAACAAATTCCAAATTGCAACATTAAGCGTCTGTTTCGGTAAATAGTGCTAATAGAAGGGGACTTCCCATTGATGTTATAAAGGGGGGGCGGGGGTCACAGTGTACAAGGTCAGACAGATGGAGTCATGGGACAGAGCTCTTGTATTGCAGCAGTAGGCTGGTTTCCTCAGAGCACCCACACACCAACCGAAAGACAAAAACATAGCTATTGCTAAGGAAATAATAGTTCAACTGTCACTGACCCAAAACGTAGCTAATTTATCTGTGTCCACAGTATAGCTTTATGTGTACACTAGCCTGACTGGCGGCAGCCTTGGATTGATAGCTTTTACAGGCTGTCTTTAATGGTTGGTGGAGAACTCTACAGTGACCCGTGTTCAAATAGACTGACCAAGTCGGAAGCTTCAGTTAAGACTGGTTGTGTAAAGAACCCTACTGTTTTTCATTATGTACTGAGATTCCTCATAAACGAGGTCCTTTCTTGAGCTCACTAGGGATATTTGCAGTACGTAGCTGAGTCAGACCTTTTAAGTCAAGGTCTAAGCCTGCTGTGTTACAATCTGACTGTAGTGTTTCCCTAACCCATAAAATTTTATGATATGGATGCAATAAAGAGAACATATAGTACTAGTCAGTCTGACTGCTCCAGGAATCTGTAATTCTGATGCCTCGTACATACCATCGGTTTTAACGTCGAGAAAACTGCCATGTTTTCTTTTGGCCGGGAAAACCGGCCGTGTGTATGCTTCATAGAAGTTAGAACTTGTTTTATTTTTTCCCGTCGCAAATTTCTGCGTTTTTTTCCTCACAGTTTTCCTATGGGGAAACACTGCGATGGAGCATACACACGGACGGTTGTCCAGGCCAAAGCTCTCCTGGCAGTTTTCCTGTCGGGATAACCGGCCGTGTGTATAGGAGAAAACTGACCAAGCCGTGTCTCGGTTTTCCCCTCAGGTGTGTACGAGGCATGAGAGTCAGGCCGCGTACACACGGTCGGACAAAACCGATGAGAATGGACCGAAGTTTAGTTTCATCGGTCCAAACTGACCGTGTGTATAGCCCATCGGTCTGTTGTCCTTCGGTCCAAAATTTTAAAACATGCTTCAAAATCGAACCGATGGCCCGCTGCCCGATCGGTCCAAACCGATGGTTAGTACAGAAAGCATCGGTTCAAAACCGGCGCATGCTCAGAATCAAGTCGACGCATGCTTGGAAGCATTGAACTTCGTTTTATTCAGCACGTCGTGTGTTTGACGTCACCGCGTCCTGACCCGATCGGTTTTTGGAACGATGGTGTGTACACACATCAGACCATCAGGCCACTTCAGCGGTGAGCCGATGGAAATGGCCCGTCGGACCATTCTCATCGGTTTGGAACGACCGTGTGTACGCGGCCTTACAGACAATCTGGATATCTGCCTTTTACACAGCTAACACTTCATAGTATTTTGGGGTTTCTTCAGAGATGTAAAGAATGTTTATGTGTGGTCAACTTGTCACGTAAAGCCCAATTTCTGCCCAAACTTTTTTATTTTTGTTTTGGATAGGATTGGGGAAGGTTTGGAACTGGTCCTCATTGAAGAGCTGTCCTTCACTTCCTGTCCTGTCTGCCACCTGTCACCTGGACAGGAAGTGAGGAGAAATCTCCCCAGTGGGAACAGTGACAGCAATAAAACCCTCACGAAGGTGCTAATGGTTCCTCAGGATCCTAGGAAATGTGTTTTTATTGCTGCCCTGTTACTTTCTGTTCTGTTGGGTATGCATCAAATAGACAGGAAATGAAGAGGCCTTTTCACTTCCTGTTCTGTCTAGAGAGGCAATATTTAGGATTCCTAAAAGGGGGACACAGACAACAATGAGGCCTCAAGCACACTGGCACATTAAGGGCATACAACATTTAATTATGTCTTGTTTAAAACATGGTAGGCCCAGGCGCTGTGCCACCCATAGCCAAGAATGACTGTGCACAGTTGTACACGGGTAAGGTTGAGCTCCGGTGTGTTCGCACAGTCCACGTGCAGAGCCCGCCAGGAAGTCGGCACTGCACTGCGCTAATCACAGGCAGGGAGAGATTTCCCGATCTCTGGCATCGGGACAATGTCTCCCTGCCTGTGATTAGCGCAGTGCGGGCCGACTTCCTGGCGGGCTCTGCACGTGGACTGTGCGAACCCACCGGAGCTCATCCTTATACACGGGTAAACATGTGTATGGCGAATGCCCATATTCCTCAAATACAAAAAGTCTGTGTTTGGGGAATACGTCCCCTATGCTACCTTTTTGGGTACCAGCGTACACCCTCGCACAGCAATCCATGTCTATGGGCCACGTTACGGCAGCACCTGGGTTTACAAGGCATGTGAAAAATACAGAACTTTATGATGTAAGCCCCCAATGTGCATGAGGCCCAAAACTGTTCAAAATCATGTAATCTGAGATCCTCTGCTTTTGATGCAGGGGAGTTATTGCTAAGAACTCCCCTGCTGGGTTTTGTTGTCTTTCACATACAGAACATAATGTAAAAATGTCAGTACTGAGATGTTTCTTAGTGCAGCTACCAGTCAGATATAAACCTGCATTTGAATTTGAAAATTATGATATAGGAAAGAGAGAAAAAGGAAGCTACGCAGCAAAAGCTTAAAGGAGAAGTATGGCCAAAGCTTTTTTGGCCGTAAATCTCCTATGGATCACAGTAGTGCAGTTCATTTTGCATGCATGTGAATTGTTTTTATCACTCAGCCAGTCAAGGCTGGCGAAAGATCCCGACTTTACAGTCAAGCTCTATCCAGATGCCTGGACTGATAGCTGGCTCATCCTCTCAGTTGCACAGCTGGGAAGCCAGCGCTCCAGTGAGCGCTGGAGGGGCAAAGCAGAGATCCGGGTGCTGACAGTCACCACTCTCTCCTGAGAGAGGGACAACTGAGCAATCAGCATTGTTTGATCACTTAGTTCTCAGTGCAGAAGCAGCAGGCGACAGATGCTGCATTGGATCAAGGCTGCAACCACCTAGGTGAGTATACATTTTATTTTTATTTTTTGCAAACCCCAAACTTTTTTTTTAAAGCATAACTCTTGGAAAAGAAAACAACTGTGGGCCATTTGCTGTGTAAAATAAATTTCCCCCATTAATTGGTGTCTCATGTTTGGCTGCTGCTCTATGCGATAAAACTGTTACTTTCATTAAGCCCCCAGAGTACTGTAAACACTAAAAGTCTGCCACTGAAACCCATACTTCCAGCTGTAGCACCAGGGGTGTATTTAGCTTTTGTGCTGCCCTAGGCCTGACTAAACTTGTGCACCCCCTAATTTAAATATGACACACCCCTTCTTGCCAAGGCCACACCTCTTTCTGTTTAAGACCTGCCCTGATTTTTTTAAGTGGGGACACTAGTTCTGGAGGGGCAATGGATTCCCTTGGTTTGCATAGTTTTTCTTTCACTTCCCGTTTGGCAGGAAGTGAAGTGAAATCTCTGCAATGGGACAGGGATGGTAAAAAATAAACTGACAGAGGCTATAACCCTCCCTTACTTCCACAGTTGTGGAATGCCGGCTGCCCGCTTACAGGAAGCAGTGCAGCTGCTTTATGGGGGTGCTAGACTAATTTGCCCATTAGCCCAGTCTGCCCCATAAGACTGGCACTACACTAACACTAACTCTTTCTATGCTGCCCCCCTGCAAAGTTCTGCCCTAGGCCTGGGCCTTGTTGGCCTAGGCCAGGATACAGCATTGTGTAGCACATTCATCATAGCAAGTCACCCATTGTACACCACTTCCATTCATAAAAGGCCTTGTATCCTTTTCACTGAATGCAAGGCTGTCAAGTCTTTGGTGTGAGGCCGGGTTGCCTATAGGGCGCCCCTTGCGGCTAAGTGCAACGCACCCCTGGGACTTATACAGGGAGTGCGTTGCCCAAAGGAGCGCAGATTGCCAGTACTGCTGCTGACTGAACTAGCAGAGGGCAGCTGGGGTGAGCTGTGTTGTCAGCCGTGCAAGGAGAAATCCTGGTATGGACAGCAGGGTAAACCAAGAACAGAGTCCGTAGCCAGGCCAGGGGTTATACACAGGGAATCAGTCAGAGATGGATACAGGAACAAGCCAGGTCAAACACAGTGGGCAGGAGATAACTGAGTAGTCAGCCAAGCTGGGGTCAAACACGAAGAGATAGACAGGATCAGAGGTCAAGACATAAGCCGGGGGTCAAGCAAGCCAGAGGTTCAGGATAACGGGTAAGCAATCTGGGTCGGTAGGGGGAAATCCAAGGGTCAGGATACACAAAGCGCAGGAGACACAGGAAGCTGACCATAATCCAGCAACCTGTATGTGTCACTGGCAGGTTTAAATAGGCCAGGGGGGTGCCCACAATTGTCACAAAATGCGCATGGGGATTCGTCTGGCGCAACCATGATGGGTACTGGCAGGATTTCCCATACCTCGGCTATTTCCCTGTCAAAGGCTTTCTGTAATTGGAGGAGAGGAGATTGTGACAATCAGCCACACTTCCAATCACAGAAGTTCTTAATTTTTTTAATGCTTTTTTTTTTTCGGGAACACGTCCTGTACATAGCAGTAGAGCTTGCTGACCTTGTTCAATGCATGTGCAGTAGGGGCCGATTGCGCTGTGTCCGGCTAATGCATGTACTAGGCAGACACAGCACCAGTGACCTCAAATGTTGGTTATAGGATGTGCTTCTGAAGAAAAATAAGCTTCAAAAAAGTAATGCCGCGTACACACAACCGTTTTTCAGGTTCTAAAAAATTAAGTTTTTAAGGGTCTAGAAAAATCGACCTTGCCTACACACGATCGTGAAAAAAAATGCTCTAGCAAAGCGCGGTGACGTATAACGCGTACGACGGCACTATAAAGTGTAAAAGACGATTTGCGCTTTTCTGTCTGTTACAGCGTGATGAATGTGCTTACTCCATTACGAATGCTAGTTTTACCAGAACGAGCGCTCCCGTCTCATAACTTGCTTCTGAGCATGCACGGATTTTTCACGTCATTAAAGCCCACACACGACCATTTTTTACAACCTTAAAAACGACAATGTTAAAAACGTAGTGAAAAAATAGAGCATGTTCGAAAAAAAAATTTGCCCATTTTTTAGAACCTGAAAAATGCTCTGAAGCCCGCACACGATCGTTTTTAATGACATAAAAAAAAAATGTAATTTTTAGAACCCGAAAAATGGTTGTGTGTACGCGGCATAAGAATTTCTGTGATTAGTGCAGATGATTGTCTCAATCTCCCATCCTCCAATTACAGAAAGCCTTGCATTCATTAACCACTTAAGGACCCATTCACGCCGATATACGTCGGCAGAATGGCACGGCTGGGCACATCCACGTACATGTACGTGGCTCTTTAAGCCCAGCCGTGAGGTCGCGCGAGCGTGTGCACGCGACCCTGTCCGAAGCTCCGTGGCCGTGGGACTCGCGGACCCGATCACCGCTGGAGTCCCGCGATCGGTCCCTGGAGCTGAAGAACGGAGAGAGCTGTGTGTAAACACAGCTTCCCCGTTCTTCACTGTGGCGCTGTCATCGATTGTGTTTTCCCTTTTATAGGGAACCACAATCGATGACGTCACACCTACAGCCACACCCCCCTACAGTTAGAAACACAAATGAGGTCATACATAACCCCATCAGCGCCCCCTTGTGGTTAACTCTCAAACTGCAACTGGCATTTTCACAATAAACAATGCATTTTAAATGCATTTTTTGCTGTGAAAATGACAATGGTCCCAAAAATGTGTCAAAATTGTCCGAAGTGTCCGCCATAATGTCGCAGTCACGAAAAAAAATCGCTGATCGCCGCCATTAGTAGTAAAAAAATATTTTTTTATAAAAATGCAATAAAACTATCCCCCTTTTTGTAAACGCTATAAATTTTGGCCAAACCAATCGATAAATGCTTATTGCGATTTTTTTAACCAAAAATAGGTAGAAGAATACGTATCGGCCTAAACTGAGGAAAAAATAATGTTTTATATACCGTATTTTCCGGCGTATAAGACGACTTTTTACACCGGAATTTCACAGCCAAAATCTGGGGGTCGTCTTATACGCCGGGTATAGCAGCTGCTCGATCGATATCAGCTGCCGGGTGCTCTGTACGGCTGCATGTATTCTGTATATGCGCCGCTTAGCCAATCCCTATGCACTGTGTGATGACAGAGCATGCTAAGCCTGCTCGGATTGGAGTAACGACCTCTGCCAATCCGAGCAGGCTACATTTATGTAGCCTGCTCGGATTGGCAGAGGTTGTTATCCAATCCGAGCAGGCTTAGCATGCTCTGTCATCAACACAGTGCACCGGGATTGGCTGAGCGCGCATATACAGAATACATGCAGCCGTACAGAGCACCCGGCAGCTGAGCTGATATCGATCGAGCATAGGGATTGGCTGAGCGCGGCGCTGAGCGCGGCGCGCATATACAAACTACATACAGCTGTACAGAGCACCTGGCGGGCTGCGGCTTCTTCATTACTTCCACACAAGGGGGTCGTCTAATACGGTGAGTAGACTACAAAACCACTGTTTTTAGCAGCATGTTAGGGGGTCGTCTTATATGCCGAGTCGTCTTATACGCCGGCAAATACTGTATTTTTGGGGGATATTTATTATAGAAAAAAGTAAAAAATATAAAAAAAAAAATCAAAATTGTCGCTCTATTTTTGTTTATAGCGCAAAAAATAAAAACCGCAGAGGTGATCAAATACCACCAAAAGAAACGCCAATTTTGTTTGGGAGCCACGTCGCATGACCGCGCAATTGTCAGTTAAAGCGACGCAGTGCCGATTCGCAAAAACTGGCCGGGTCCGGGGCTTAAGTGGTTAAAAAGGATACAGGGCCTTTTATGAATTGAAGAGGCGTACAATGTCCTGCTTTTAATTTAAATATCCTAACGCACATAATAACACGGACGTGGTAACACAAATTTATAGGTATGAATTTGTCCTAAATCTGCGTTTTCGAATAATCCAATCGAGGAAGGCAAATTCCGAAGATGGAAATAGTTATTAAGCCTTCCATATTTCTAAGCTTGTCATAGCAGTGAAGACTGTCAGCAGACACAAGTATGTGCCGTTTGATACTTGCATAAGACACACACTTTATATATAAGCTAGTCTAGTCACTTGTCTCGTCTTTCACACGGGAATTGGACTGTAGCTTGCTGCTTCATGATTAGGACATTTTTTCAGCAGTGAGAAATGCCTGAAGTCAGGAAAAGTTCAGCAATTCCTGCTATTCCACTGTGCTTCTAAAGCATCCCATTGTTACTCAACAAACTGCATAACATCATCCAAAGATTACCATACAGAAGAACAGCATGCATCAGAAAGAACTTATTTTAATGGATTTTTTTTTATTTTTTTTATGACTTTAATGGCATTTTAATCTGGTCCTTTCTTTGCATAAATACCGGAACTGAATGTGGGAGGTTACAGTATCCTATACACAGGGCTTTTTTTCAGGGGGAACTTGGGGGAACTCAGTTCCACCACCTCTGGCTCAGACCCTGTAAACACAGAAGTCTGGTTTCTGTGTTTAAAAGTGACAGCTTTGTAACCCCCTGAACTCTGCACTCTGTATGTAATGCAATCCTGGTATTTAATGCCCCTTAAAGACCCTTCTACTGTTTGTGAAATCTGAACGGGTCGTGGTTGAGTTCCTGCACCTATTTTCTGAGAAAAAAAGCTCTGCCTATACAGCATACATGACTGTGGTCTAAAAAACCGGCTCTGCCCTAAAATGAATCGTTTTGGTTGGGCAGCACTGGGTTGTTGCAACCACCCAACTTTTGGTATCCCTCCAGCCTTGAGAATTCACCTCCACAGTTTGCGGCTTCACCACCTCCCATAAAGCCAGAACAATGGTGCCATTCTATTGCCGCTGAGTTCTTCTGTCTGCTTTATGGAGAATCCACCGAGGGAGTGTGACACCATCATTTGGCTTTGTAATGGCTGCAGTGTATAGGCTAAGCAGGAAATCTGTTGGGGATATCTTGTTACTGGAGTCTGCGAAAGATACAAGAAGTTAGCATGTGGTTCAACTTGCCAGCAACCACAGAAAACGAAAATATCATTTCTGGGTTAGGTTGATGTTTAACAGACCTCTGATGCTTGGCGAGTGATGGGAACTTGACGCAAGACAGGCTTTCCTTATTTTTTGGTGGTGCTCGTTGCCCACGTAATATGTTGCAAAATGTACAGCGTTTACCGCTGTGGTTAAACAGGTTAGCCCGAGCCAAGGTAATATGCCAACACATACTTAACATGGTCCCCAAGTAATTTTGGTATTGGGTAATGTCTCACAAATGCATTATCGACCATCAATCTTGTTACTACAAACTATGTTTGTAGCAAGTTTTTATTGGATCCAAGAATAATGGATCCAAGAATAATTTTATACTATTCCATTGTTTGGGATGGAAGGGCTACGCCATGCGGTCTTGAAAAGGCTTGTTAAAATTGAAAGGGACTTTTGGCAAAGTCCATGTTCACACTTCAGCGCTGACTGGGGTGTGTTAGGGAAAAATACTACATGCTGCAGTCTGGGTGTGCTCAGAGAGACCCTGTTGCCAGGCAATTCATTATTATAATATCAAACTAGTCCCATAAGATGCTTATGTGTATATGCTTTATGCATGTTATTTATATGTAAAAGCTTTCTTTATGTTGACATTCAAAAGCCTTAAAGTGGATGTAAACCCGATCTAATCCTTTCTAAACTACTGCCATAGTGCTGATCTATAAGGATATAGATGCCTCCTGCATGTATCCAGGCACGGATTTCCCACAAGGCCACTGAGGCCAGGCCTTGGGGCGGCAGGGCGCCAAGGGGCGGCAGTGGCATGGAGTCCCCCGACGCCCGGAACATACAGTTAAGGGCGGTAAGTTATGGGGGAATCCGCTCGCTCGTTAACAAGTGATTGCGGCGATGTCGCCGAAATCACTTGTAAAATGTGTGCTCCAGTCCATCCTCCCCTCTACGCCCACTCCACATACCTCTCTCTGCTGGCTCTGTCTTCGGGACTCCATTCTCCCCCCGGCCACCGGGTCTGTCTCCTGTCCCTGCTGCCGATGTACACAGTGAGAGGGGAGAGCTGTGCTCTTCCCATCTCAGCTGTGACAGGAGTTCTAGCACAGTGCTAGGACTCCTGTTTTGGAGGTGACAGGGTCAATAAAGAGAACATGTCACCTCCAATTGCCTCCAATTGCTATCACACAGGGAATTGTTTTCTCCTGTGTGATAGCAAAAAAGTTAAGTGAAAAAAAAAAATGATAAAAAATAAATAAATAATAAGAAATAATAATTAAATTAATAAAATAAAAATGTAAAGAATAAGAAAATTTATAAGGAAAATAATAAGAAATGTATACAAAAATAAAAAAAAGTAAGCGACAAGCTACAAAAAAAAGAGTGATAAAAAAGTAAAATAAATAAAAAAAATTGAACTAACTGTGCCGCCCATTCTCCGTTGATTTGGGGAAGGGGGGGGGTGCATTGCGGAACCTGGCCTTGGGGCGGCAGGGAGAGCAAATCCGGCCCTGCATGTATCCTTACCTGTCAAATGTCTCCCCTCTGTCTGTTATAAGAACGGAAAAACTGCAGATTCTGTGGGTGGATCTGTTGCCTGGAGCTCGGTGGGTGGAGTCGTGATGTCAGTAGACTCCCTCCTCTCCTCTACACTCCCCTTGTCAACATGCATTTTTTCCTGTGTATTCCTTACACTAAATTCTGCTATGATCACTAACATCCAGTCAAAATCCAGAAAAGTAACCACATGACTTCAGAAAAGGAGTGGGGGTGGGAATTAAAAAATAATGCCTGTCTCCAGGCTAGTGCATGAGATATGTAAATAACCTGTCACTCACAGCAAGGGGGGCGGAACGGACTAAGGTTTTTCTCTGTAAGTCCGTTTTATTTCACTGAACAATAAAAGAGGATTGCTCAGAGCTGGATTAACTCTGTGTGGCAAGACTGGGCACAGATGATAGGAAATCTTATACTGTACATTGTGACATCAAAAAATAAAATAAAAAATTGGGGTTTACATCCACTTTAAGACTGCATTTGGGGGACACCATCTTGAATGTGATGCCAGCAGCCCCAGCAGACTCAAAGCTGCCACTCAAGTAACACACTATAGTATTCCCATTCTCTCCCAGCAGCTGCATAAAAGGTCATGTAGGAAGGTAAGTGGAGGGGTGGAGGAGCTAGATCCGCACAGACAGTAAAATAGACAGTTCCAATAGAGGAGTGGGCTATGATGTTCAAGGAGGGAAGGAGCTGTACTAGGGGATTGACTCTTCCCGAATAAGTAGCCAACTTTTCTACCAAGTTCAAAGGAACATTACATAAATAAAAAGTGTTTATGGATTTGAAAAACACTGCAAGCAAGTAATTAAAATACTTAGATACAAAAGGAAGAATTGGGATTTTTAAGGTGCAAAATAAGATGAGATAATATCAGCTATAATATGTAAGAATTTATTTATTTAAAGCACAAATAAAAAATTGTTAAAAAATAACATTTGGCAAGTACATATAAATAAGATTTTATGGATACAGCACTGTAGAATGGAGTTCCCAACATGTTTCGCCTATATATCGGGCTTTTTCAGGGGATGCGGTCCGATTAGAGCAGGGATATGCAATTAGCGGACATCCAGCTGTTGCAGAACTACAAGTCCCATGAGGCATAGCAAGGTGACTCTGACAGCCACAAGCATGACACCCAGAGACAGAGGCATGATGGGACTTGTAGTTTTGCAACAGCTGGAGGTCCGTTAATTGCATATCCCTGGATTAGAGGTACAAGCCTTCTAGGTCTCTTAAAAAGTGTTAAAGGGGTTGTAAAGGAATTTTATTTTCCCTAAATAGCTTCCTTTACCTTAGTGTAGTCCTCCTTCACTTACCTTATCCTTCAATTTTGCTTTTAAATGTCCTTATTTCTTCTGAGAAATCCTCACTTCCTGTTCTTCTGTCTGTAACTACACACAGTAATGGGAGGCTTTCTCCCTGGTGTGGAGAAAGCCTCTTGAGGGGAGAGGGGGCAAGCAGGAGTGTCAGGACACTCTCTACTTTGCATATAGAGAAATGAGCTGTGTGTTAGTGGGCGTCCTGACACTCCTGCTCGCCCCCACCCCCCTCAAGAGGCTTTCTCCACACCAGGGAAAAAGCCTTGCATTAATGTGTGGAGTTACAGACAGAACAGGAAGTGAGAATTTCTCAGAAGAAATAAGGACATTTTTAATACTGTAAGTGGAAGGGACTCAGGGAGCGCTAAATGTCCGTGGGTTGGGGGCGCAAATTACTTGCCTTGCCTTGGGTGCTGACTACCCACGCTACGAAAATAACTTTACCATTAGGGGTCCCCACAACTTGGGGAAATTTTATTAAGGGGTCACGGTACTAGAAGGTTGAGAACCACTGCCTTATACAAAAAAAACTGCAAGGATTGCTGTAAAGATGGAGTCCATCTGCTTCTAGTTATGTGCAGGACAGCTGCAGCAGATGTCACACCTTAGGCCTCGTACACACGATAGGATAGTCAGAGGACAACGGTCTGAAGGACCGTTGTCTTAGGTTAAACCGATAAAGCTGACTGATGGTCTGATGTGCCTACACACCATCAGTTAAAAAAAAAACGATCGTATCAGAACGCGGTGACGTAAAACACAAAGTTGTGCTGAAAAAAACGAAGTTCGATGCTTCCAAGCATGCGTCGACTTGATTCTGAGCATGCGTGGGTTTTTAACCATCGGTTCAATTTTAAAGCAAGTTTCTATTTTTTTTAACCTAAGGTCAGGGCCGTTCGAAGACATTTGGGGGCCCCAAGCAAAAAAAAAAAAGTGACATTTCAAGTTTAGCCTCACACGCACACGCCGGCATATGCTGGTGTCCGCACAGGGGCCTCAGCAGGGAGGGCCCTTGCCGCATCGCTGCGTCCTCCTGCAGTCCGGTCGGCCGTGTACCATAACCGCGCGGTACAGGAGATTCAGTTTGCTGTTCCCGGGGTCGGACTGAAAGGAAGTGAACACTCAGTGTGTGCACGTCCTGTCAGTCCGGCCGGGAACAGGAACCTGATTCTCCTGTACCGCGCGGTTATGGTACACGGCCGACCGGACTGCAGGAGGACGCAGCGGTGTGGCAAGGGCCCTCGTTGCTGGGGCCCCTGGCCAGCTCGGGGGCCCCAGGCAAATGCTTGCTTTGCCTGTCGGGTTCCGACGGGCCTGCCTAAGGTTAACTAACCTATGGGGCCCACACACGATCGGTTGTCCTCTGGCTATCTATCGTGTGTAGGAGGCCTTACTGTATAGTGCTCATGATCTATACAGGTACAGCTTGCAATATAAATGGATAGAATGTGTCCTGTCCCCCTATATTATATTTTCTGCAGATGTTTTAAGGTGGAACCTTGCTGGAAACCTCTGCTGAAAAAAAAAAAACCTGATTGTTTAATGAATTACATTCCGTGTTATCTACTCAGAGCCAGCACACAGCTACAAAGCATTAAAAGCTAAATTATTTGCTGATAAAAAAATAAAATAAATTAAAGGAAATTTATTTCAGTTCTGCATCCATAAAATATAGAGTATGTTGGGTCACCTAGTGCTTGACCTATTAGATTAATTATTTGAGAGCCAAACAGTAATGAATGCCAATACCCCTTTTGCTGATACTATATTATTAAGTGGTCTTGCATAGCAAGAGCACTTATTGTTATCTCACATATATATTATTATTTTTGTTGCTATACAAAAAATACCCGGAGATACATATATGTAATTCTAAACATACATATATAGGGCCAGATTCACGTAGAAGTGCGGCGGCGTAACGTATCGTAGATACGTTACACCGCCGCAAGTTTTCATCGCAAGTGCCTGATTCACAAAGCACTTGCAATGAAAACCTACGCTGGCGGCCTCCGGCGCAAGCCCGCGTAATTTAAAGGGGCGTGTGCCATTTAAATTAGGCGCGCTCCCGCGCCGGACCTACTGCGCATGCTCCGTTTCGAAATTCCCGCCGTGCTTTGCGCGAAGTGACGTCATTTTTTCGAACGGCGATGTGCGTAGCGTACTTTCGTATTCCCGGACGTCTTACGCAAACGACGTTGATTTTTAAATTTTGACGTGGGAACGACGGCCATACTTTATACAGCACATACGTGTGCTGTGTAAAGTTAGGGCACCCAAAACGATGACTAAATTTGAGACGGGAAACTAGACTAGCAGCGACATAGCGAACGCGAAAAACCGTTGTGGATCGCCGTAACTCCTAATTTGCATACCGACGCTGGTTTACAACGCAAACTCCCCCCAGCGGCGGCCGCGGTACTGCATCCTAAGATCCGACAGTGTAAAACAATTACACCTGTCGGATCTTAGGGCTATCTATGCGTAACTGATTCTATGAATCAGTCGCATAGATACTCTGAGAGATACGACGGAGTATCTGAGATACTCCGTCGTATCTCCTTTGTGAATCTGGGCCTAAGATCCATGCAAATGTCTCACTGCTAAAAAAGTTCTGATCACATATTATCTGCAGTGGGCCAAAGAACCCGTCCACTCTCCATGTAGATCCAGCGTAGAGAAGCAAAAGGGCCGCACACCAATGACATCACACTTACTATCAAGCTTTATTAAGCTAACAATACATGTCACAGATCCCGACCTTAAAAACATCCTCTGTTGACTCATTTCATCCTGAAAATCACTACCTTAAAACTCGTAGGGCAAAACGCATCAGTGAGAAGTCGACATCAGGCAGGCATCTGCAGCATGTGTTGTAAACTTAGGCCCCTTTCACATTGGACCGGGAGCCGCGGTGGCGGTATATCGCCGCTAAAAATAGCGGCGCTATACCGCCGGGATTGCCGCGGTAATCGGCCGCTAGCGGTGCAGTATTAATCCCCGCTAGCGGCCGATAAAGGGTTAATACCGCCCGCATCGCGCCTCTGCAGAGGCGCAATGTGGGCGGTATTGCCGCGGTTTCCCATTGTTTTAAATGGGAAGGAGCGGTATACACGCCGCTCCTCTCACCGCTCCAAAGATGCTCCAAAGATGCTGCTGACAGGAGATTTTTTTGTCTCCCACCAGCGCATCTCCTCAGTGTGAAAGCCCTCCAGCTTTCACATTGAGGTAGCTGGGCAGGAGTTTTTCAGGCGGTATAGCAGCGCTATTTTTAGCGCTGTACCGCCTGAAAAACTCCTCAGTGTGAAAGGGGTCTTAATAAAGTATACTAGGAGTGATGTCACAAATACATATTGCCTTATTTAACATTTATTTGATGGTGTATATCTTTACAAAGTAACGACCTGTGCTTGTATCAGATAATATCTTTTAAAAATTATATCTTTTAAAAAAAACTGTTTACACCTTAAAGGGGTACTAAAGGTTTGTTTTATTTTCTAAATAGGTTACTTTAAGCTAGTGCCTTGTTGGTTCACTTACCTTTTCCTTCGATTTCCCTTCTAAATGTTTTTTTCTTTGTCTGAATTTCTCACTTCCTGTTCCTCCTCAATAAGGTGTTCAGTAAACTGTTCTAAATGACTTTCCACCGCTCGGATGATGGTGGAAAGCTTACTAAGGAGAAACAGGAAGTGAGAAATTCAAACAAAGAAAAAAACATTTAGAAGGGAAATCAAAGGAAAAAGGTAAGTGAACCAACAATGCACTAGCTTAAAGGAACCTATTTAGAAAATAAAAGACGAACCTTTACAACCCCTTTAACTAAGAGAACTCCTTGGTGAGACAGATTTAAGAGCTGCCAAGAAACGTTTTCTACAATTGCTCATTTTTATGCAAGGAAAACCATAGTCCTACAACAGATCTAGGGGATCATTTCCCCTCTGTCAAGGCGGATTGGATTTGAGGGCAGTCAGGTGTAAATGGACAGCTGGTCCATTTTTAACCGACCTCCCTTAAAGCAAAGCGGGCTGTGTCCGTGTCCGCTCTGTATAAACAGAGCAGACACGGACCTGTCATCTTTCCGCTCAGCTCTCCACAGCGCCGTGTTTGTTCATTGAAAAAAACAAGCCGACAGCCGCAAAGACAGAGGACTGTGAATGATTGATGTGGCCAGGCGGGCAGAGCCCTGCTCAGACACATTTTTTTTACATTTTGCCAGCTATTCATTACATAATGCTGAATGTAGTATGTAGTGGTCATAGACCAAGAAAACATATCTGATGATGATTGTACCCTATTTTTATCAGGTTCTTCCAAAAAGTGTTTTTTGTTCTATTGCTTGCACCTCTGAAATGAACCCCCAAGAGCTTATTTATTGTAGACCTTTTCCAAAAATCTATGTTTGAGGGTATCTGCTTGAACCAGAAAAACTCCTACCTGAGTGCAATTTCGTCGAAAGCCGGTTTTCCTGCCAGGAAAACTGCGGGGGGAGCTTTTGGCAAGAAAAACGGCCGTGAACCTAACGGGGAAGTTCCTTCAAGGACTGCGCAGGCGCAAACTTGCCGACGGAAAGCTCCGAACCTCGCCCGGCATCAAGGCTCATTCTTTAACATCCCCGTGGATTGGAGGATGTTAAAAAAAGAGCCAGGAGGCCGAGCGAGCGAAGCGAGCCGTCCGAGCGCAGCGAGGACGTGAGGCCGACTTTCCACTTACCTCGAAATCCACGTCGCCCTGGATGCCGACCGAGGTTCGGAGTTTGCGCCTGCGCAGTCCTTGAAGGAACTTTCCCGTTAGCCGGAACCATCTCGGCAGATCAGATTGCGCCTGCACAGAAACTTCCACGATAGCTGGAACCAGCTCGGCAGATCACCGGTATTCCAGGCGGCTTTAAACCTGGCAGTTTTCCTATGGGGAAACACTGCGAGGGAGCATACACACAGCCGGGATTCCTGGCCAAAGCCCCCCCCCCCCCGCAGTTTTCTCGATGGGAAAACCTCTCGTGTGTACACGGGGAAAGTTACAGAGCAGGTTCTCGGTTTTCCCGGCGGGATTCCCGGCGGACTTTATACCGCCGGGAATCCCGGTCGTGTGTACAGGGCTTGAGGCGTAGATATGAACTACAGATTACTAAATTATAACTATGATGACAACTATAATGGCAACTACCAAGAGGGATGAAGCCAATTTAATACATACATTTTAAAATATGTACAGCCGTGGCCAAAAGTTTTGAGAATGACACAAATATTAATTTTCACAAAGTCTGCGGCTTCAGTGTTTTTAGATCTTTTCGTCAGATGTTACTATGGTATACTGCAGTATAATTACAAGCATTCCATGGGCGTCAAAAGGCTTGTATTGACAATTACATGAAGTTTATGCAGAGTCAATATTTGCAGTGTTGACCATTCTTTTTCCTGACCTCTGCAATTTGCCCTGGCATGCTGTCAATCAACTTCTGGGCCACATCCTGAGGCCTCGTACACACGACCGGTTTCCTCGGCAGAATCCATCAAGAAATTTGCTGGAAGATATTTCTTTGCCGAGGAACCGGTCGTGTGTACATTGCCGTAGAGGAAACTGTCGAGAAACTCGACGAGCCAAAAAGAGAGCAAGTTCTCTATTTCCTCGACGGGAGTCTCAAATTGGCTCGTCGAGTCCCTGGTCGGGCTGGTTTTCGACGAGAAACTCGAGCGTGTGTTTGCTAAGAAACCCGCGCTTGCTCAGATTAAAGTATGAGACGGGAGTAAAAGTAGCATTTGTAATGGAGATAACACATTTTTAAAGCTGTAACTAGGGGTGTAACGGATCGTCACCGATCCGTGATCCGAACGGGCCACCCCGTTCGGATCGGCACACCCCGCGATCCGCGGAGCGCTCCGGAGCCTAGGCCTAGGAAAGTCCCCGGCTTCGGCCTAGCTCCGGAGCGATCTTGCTCCACCCAGTCTGCTTGCCAGAGCCCAGCGTGACACGCCTCCCCGGGGAGGCGTGTCACGCTGTGCACTGGGCTCTGGCAAGCCGACATGGAGAGGGAATAGTAGCAGAGAAGCACTAGTGTGAGAGGAGGAGGGGGGGGGGGGGGAGAGCACATTTCACGGGTGGATTAAAGAGGAAGCAGGTGAGGCTGTTTGGGACTTGTTAAAAGTACAATCTTGATGTTTTTACAGCTATATATATATATATATATATATATATATATATATATATATATATATATATATATATAGCTGTAAAAACATCAAGATTGTACTTTTAACAAATCCCAAACAGCCTCACCTGCTTCCTCTTTAATCCACCCGTGAAATGTATGTGTGTGTGTGTGTGTGTGTATGTGTATATATATATATATATATATATATATATATATATATATATATATATATATATTACACACACACACATTTTTTTTTTTTTTTGCGCTGATCCGAAAATGATCCGATCCGTGACTCCTGATCCGAGGATCGATCCGATCCGTGAGTTTTTTGATCCGTTACACCCCTAGCTGTAACAGACTGAAAAGTGCAAATCGTCTCTTACCAAACTTTTATTTAGCACGCAAACACATGAAATTAGCAAAAGCAGCCCCAAGAGTTGTGCCAGTGGAATCGAACTTCCCCTTTATAGTGCCGTTGTATGTGTCGTAGGTCACCGCGTTTGAGAACAAGGAGATTTTGTCTTGACAGTGTGTACGCAAAGCAAGCTTGTCGAGTTCCTCGACAAGCCTAACAAGGAACTCGACGAGGAAAATTATGTGTTTCGCCCGTCGTGTGTACAAGGCTTGACTGATGGCAGCCCATTCTTGCATAACCAATTCTTGGAGTTTGTCAGAATTTGTAGGGTATTTTATTTTCCACCCGCCTCTTGAGGATTGGCCTCAGTGGGATTAGGTCTGGGGAGTTTCCTGGCCATGGACTCAAATTTTGATGTTTTGTTCCATAAGCTGCTTAGTTATCACTTTTGCCTCCATCATGCTGGAAAAGGAATTGTTCCTCACCAAACTGTTCTTGTTCATGGCTGTGTTCTTAGGACAAATTGTGAATGAGCCCACTCCCTTGGCTGAGAAGCAACCCCACACCTGAATGGTCTCAGGATGCTTTACTGTTGGAATGACACAGGACTGATGGTAGCGCTCACCTTTTGTTTTCCGGACAAGGTTTGTTACGGATGCGCCAAACAATCAGAAAGGGGATTCATCAGAGAAAATGACTTTACCCCAGTGCTCAGCAGTCCAATCCCTTTACCTTTTGCAGAATATCTGTCTGTCTCTGATGTTTTTCCTGGGGTAAAGTGGCTTCTTTGCTGCCTTTTTTGACACCAGGCCATCCTCCAAAAGTCTTCACCTCACTGTGCATGCCGATGTACTCACACCTGCCTACTGCCATTCCTGAGCAAGCTCTGCACTGGTGGTGCCCCGATTCTACAGCTGAATCAACTGTAGGAGACGGTCTTGGTGCTTCCTGGACTTTCTTGGGAGTGCCTTCTTCACAAATGCAGTGGAAATGTTTTTCTTTTGGATTAAAGCGGGGGTTCACCCTAAAACATCAATAGACCGTTACATCCAGCATACTGCTGACATCTACAGTATGCTGGATTTTTTTTTTAATCTGCTGTACTTACGGTCTTATGGTTGTTTTCACCTGTAGTAGGTGTTCCTAAAACGAGGCATAGATGATTGACGTGTGGGTAAAGCGCGTCATCGCCTTCCGAAAATATCCGAGGGGGACTCGGCACTTTACGGGGTCTGCGCAGTCAGCTCTACACGGCAGGCGCAGGCGCCGTATAGCGCCGTAAAGAGCAGAGTCCCCGTCGGATATTTTTGGAAGGCGATGACGCGCTTTACCCGCACGTCAATCGTCTCCTGGGAGGATCAACACTCACTCCCAGGAGACATTGCGCAGAGCTCCCCGTCGGGGAAAAGGAGCGACACGCCCACTCCCCGCAAGGAAGAAGACCCGGAAGTGAGGCTGAAGACAGGTAAGTGTACACATTTAAAAAAAAATGACAACGCTACAAGCCTTTATGAAGGCTGGAGATAGGTTAGCTAAAAAGTTAATTTTGAGGGTGAACCTCTGCTTTAAGTTCATTTTCATGGCATAGAGGGACTTTGCAATTTATTTGATTACTCTTCATAACATTCTGGAGTATATGCAAATTGCCATCATAAAAACTGAAGCAGCGGACTTTGTGAAAATTAATATTTGTGTCCTTCTCAAAACTTTTGGCCACTGCTGTACATGAACTCCTTCAGCTTGGCTTCATAGCTCAAGCAAATCCTGCTATTGTTATAATTTAGTCCCACCAATGAACGATTCTAAGATGCTCTCATCTCCATCCCATAGGAGTGGACTTGGAGGACTACTGCTCCAGAATGGTGGAATCTCACAAAATAGTGGCTTTTAAAGTGGTAAAGCATCCATTTTTTTTTTAAAACAAACATGTTATCCACTTAAGAACCGGACCAATATGCTGCTAAATGACCCAAGGGGTCTTTACAATTCGGCACTGCGTCGCTTTAACAGACAATTGCACGGTCGTGCGACGTGGCTCCCAAACAAAATTGGCGTCCTTTTTCCCCCCACAAATAGAGCTTTCTTTTGGTGGTATTTGATCACCTCTGCGGTTTTTATTTTTTGCGCTATAAACAAAAATAGAGCGACAATTTTGAAAAAAATGCAATATTTTTTACTTTTTGCTACAATAAATATCCCCCAAAAACATATATAAAATTTTTTTTTCCTCAGTTTAGGCCGATACGTATTCTTCTACCTATTTTTGGTAAAAAAAATTGCAATAATCGTTTATCGGTTGGTTTGCGCAAAATTTATAGCGTTTACAAAATAGGGGATAGTTTTATTGCATATTTATTATTTTTATTTTTTTTACTACTAATGGCGGCGATTAGCGTTTTTTTTTCGTGACTGCGACATTATGGCGGACACTTCGGACAATTTTGACACATTTTTGGGACAATTGTCATTTTCACAGCAAAAAATGCATTTAAATTGCATTGTTTATTGTGAAAATGACAGTTGCAGTTTGGGAGTTAACCACAGGGGGCGCTGTAGGAGTTAGTGTTCACCTAGTGTGTGTTTACAACTGTAGGGGGGTGTGGCTGTAGGACTGACGTCATCGATCCAGTCTCCCTATAAAAGGGATGACTCGATCGATACGCCGCCACAGTGTTCTTGGCTTCAGCTCCGGGGAGCGATCGCGACGGAGCGGCTATAAACGAATAGCCGCGCCGTCGTCCCGGATCGCTCCCCGAGGGAACCCGACTGCCGCATGTAGCGGGGGGGGGGGGGGTCCCGATCGGACCCCCAACCCGCGGAAAGGCAGGGACGTACAGGTACGCCAATGTGCCTGTACGTCCCATTCTGCCGACGTATATGTACATGCGGCGGTCGGGAAGCGGTTATACTTGTCTACTCCGACCCCGATTACCTACTTCACCCGATCCTTCTCTTCTGGGGTCCCTTGCCGGTGCTACTTGCTTCTCCCCCCTACCGAGTGCCCACCATAGCAAGCTGCTTGCTGTGGGGCACTTGTGCAGGCTTGCCTCCAAGCCGGCTCTGTAAATCAATAGACACACAGAGTGTGACTCAGTCCCGCCCCCCCCCACTCCCTTGTCACTGGCTGTGATTGACCGTTACAGGAGCCAATAGCTCCTGCTGCTGTATTTAAGCCAGTGAGGGAGGAGAGAGCATAGAGAGCCTCTGCTCTCGTGCACAATGCTTGATCCAGATTGGCTCAGGTAACTATAAGAGGGGTGCTGCATGCAGAATGTTTTTTACCTTAATGCATAGAATGCTTTAAGGTAAAAAACATTTAGCCTTTACAACCACATTAAGCAAGATATAATGCATTATATATTATGTCTTGATTAACGTGGTTGTAAAAGCTAAATGTTTTTTTACCTTAAACTTCATTCTATGCATTTAGGTAACAAACATTCTGCATGCAGCACCCCTCTTATAGTAGGCAACAGGTTGGAAGAAGTGGAGAGATCTAAAGCAGACCTCCTTACCAGACTTGATGTTCATCAAAACAGTCATCTCTTAGAATTTCTCCCAGTTCCATGAACCGACCCTTCTCCCAGATCAAAAACCAGAAGCATTGTAGAAATAGGGGGAATCTGGTGATTGCAGAAACAGTGAAGTATTTCTATACATTTACTACAGTATGGTTTTCCCACATGCAAACAACGGTTTACCGGGTCACAACTCACGAAAATAGCTCAGTATTATGGTAGCAGGCATGGTAGGGTTCCTACCTTTTCCAGCACTTAAGCCTCGTACACACGACCGAGGAACTCGACGGGCTAAACACATCGTTTTCCACGTCGAGTTCCTTGTTAGACTGTCGAGGAACTCGACAAGGCAAGTTTCTCCATTCCCGTCGAGGAAAAAGAAGACATGCTCTCTTTTTGGCTCGACGGGATCTTCGACAGTTTCCTCGTCGAAAAATGTACACACGACCGGTTTCCTTGTGTGTACGAGGCCTGACCCATGACTCAGTCCACTGCAAGACACTCCTGGACTTCCTGTGCTATGATGGAATTTTTCAAGGGGGGGGGGGTTTAGCCACTCTTCCCCATGTGACAGGACCTTGCAATTACCGTAATTATCGGCGTATACCGCGCACTATTTTGCCCTGAAAATCAGGGCAAAATCGTGGGTGCGCGGTATACGACGATACCCGCTTTCCCGCCACGAGTTTGAATACTGCGCCGGCATATACCGAGCGCAGTACACTCGTGTATCTTCGGGCAGTCTCGGCGCCTCTCGCGCTGACGTCCTGATCGTACAGGACGTCAGCGCGAGAGTTGCCGAGCCTGCCCGACAATACACGAGTGTACTGCGCTCGGTATATGTCGGCGCAGTATTCAAACTCGGCGTGGGAAACGAGCGGGGAGGACGCGAGAACGCAGCAGAAGGACGCCGGACCCGACGAAGAGGACACCCGAAGCCGCAGACGGACGCCGGACCCGACGAAGAGGACCCCCGGAAGCCGCAGAAGGACCCGTACCCGACGAAGAGGACACCCGAAGCCACAGACGGACGCCGGACCCGACGAGGCCGCCGCGCAAGACACCAAAACTGTAAGTACAAAAAAAACTTTTTTTCCACAGGATTCGGGGGAACTTTAGGGGTGCGGGGTATACGCGGGAGCGCGTTATACCGCGATAAATACGGTAGCTGCCCAGACACCAATCATTAATAAAAAAAAGAACGTACTCTTCCATAAAAACAATTGATAAATACTTCTTATACCCACAAAAGTACCTAAAAGCAAAGCATATGAACCATGGTACCCATCCAAGAGTAGGTACTCTCAATACCCTAGATTCAGATAACCAGCTATGGGGCACTTTCTGCTACGGCCTCCATATTGATGTGTTTCGAGGGCAATAAAAAACACTTCTTACGGAAGGAGGCTTTTGTTCCTCGACACTCCAGAAGTATCATTATTTTACAGAGGCTTTGGCAGAGCATCAAGAAATGGGGGAATCACTGGAGAAGTCAAGGCAAACTTTTTTAAACCAAACTCAGTGCAGAGTGACTTTGGCTGATCAGAATGGAATATCACTGTGTTTTCATCGGATGCAACCAAAACATCACTTTTACTATCAGTTTACAAGCTGGTGTTGACCTGAACGTCTATAACATCTTGTGAGGTACCAGCTGGTCTTTCATTGTCCTTGGAAAAAAAGTAACAGTGGCTAACATTTCAGAAAACAAAGATGGCCTTTCAATCAGCTACAACAGCTGTAGGAGACTTCCATACACAGCCCAGGCTGTCAGCTGCTGCGCTCACATATGCAGACTGCTGGAAACAGAATACTTTAACCCTTTGGCGCCGTCGTTTTTATGTGTTTATAGTATATATAGTATGTTTGCATTGTGGAATTGTAGCTTTTAACGCCTTCTCAGCTAATTTAGGTCCTGTTATCCGGTAGCTTGTAGTAAAGGTCCATCCAGCCCAAAAAAAAAAAACAGCAGTTACTGTTTTTGCTTTAACAACCCAATTTTGATTCTACTAGAAGGACCATGGATGATGCTTTGTGGGGATTTGTGGAAAAGAAAACTGGTAAAGCAATAGATAGAAATGTTAAAACATGAAGGATATCATTTTAGATCTTGGCTATGACTGTGTGTGGCCACTTCTGTTTCTGGGTATGTCAAGCTTAGCATGCCTGAGAAAAGAAAACAATACACTCATGATGTACAAGTGCCTGGGAAAAGTCCATGTAGTGGAGGTATTGTCATAAAAGTCACCTCCTGCTACCCATTTCCTTAAAAGCCTGTCTCCAGGGAAAAAAAGCTTTTGGGTGCTGCCATCTTGGATGTGATGTCAGCAGCCCTATTAGACTCAAGCAACATTTTACATAGTTGCCAACATTGCAAAAAAAAAATTCAGGACACTTCTTTGCATGTAGGCGGAGCCTTGTTATAATGAGGGGGTGTGGCATTCATTTGTAGGCGTAACATAACATAAGAGGAAAATGCGACGTGCAAAAAATGGGTCTGGTTTACGCAGAATAGTGGGTGTGGCTTAAATGGGCATGGCCCACAAGGGGTGTGGTTAGAGTCTGCGATGAATGAGGGATGAAGGGAGAAAGAAAGAAAGAAAGAAGGAGAGAAAGAAAGAAAGAGAAAAAGAAAGAAAGAGGGAGAGAAAGAAAGAAAGAGGGAGAAAAAGAAAGAAAGAGGGATGGAGGGACAGCAGGCCCAGATCCTACACCACAATAGAAATATGTGTATTCCAGAAAGTTTAACAAATCAGCAGATAAAGATACGCCAAACACCTGGTGTTAGCGCTTCAATCATCCCGGCACCATGATTGTTATGGTGTCAGGATGATTACATTGTAATATAGAATAAAAATTATTCAACTCACCATAATGCAGAATCAGTGGAGGCCCGGAGCGTGTCACTTGCCATACTGCCTGCCATCAGATACCATCAAGTGTCCCCAGCAGAGCCCCTCCTTACATCAGGTGTCCACAGCGGAGCCCCTCCTTACATCAGGTGCCCCCAGCAGAGCCCCTCCTTACATCAGGTGTCCCCAGCAGAGCCCCTCCTTACATCAGGTGTCCCCAGCAGAGCCCCTCCTTAAATCAGGCGTCCCCTAGCGGAGCCCCTCCTTACATCAGACTTCCCCAGCGGAGCCCCTATTTACATCAGGCGCCCCCAGCGGAGACCCTCCTTACATCAGGCATCCCCAGCGGAGCCCCTCCTTACATCAGGCATCCCCAGCGGAGCCCCTCCTTACATCAGACGTCCCCAGCGGAGCCCCTCTTTACATCAGGCGTCCCCAGCGGAGCCCCTCCTTACATCAGGCGTCCCCAGCGGAGCCCCTACTTAAATCAGGCATCCCCAGCGGAGCCCCTCCTTACATCAGGCGTCCTTAGCATAGCCCCTCCTTACATCAGGTGTCCCTCCATTGGAGCCCCCTTAATCAGGCATCCCCCATTGGAGCCCCCCCTTACATCAGGTGTCCCCCCATTGGAGCCCCCTTTAACCAGGCATCCCCCTATTGGAGCCCCCATAATCAGGCGTCCCCCCATTGAAGCCCCCCCCTTACATCAGGCTTCCCCCCCATTGAAGCCCCTCCTTACATCAGGTATAGCAGCTCTGTGTCTCTGCCGCCATTACGGTGTAGCATGAAGATAAATAGAAATTAAGTAGCTGCGGCGCCGCCCACCCCCGACCTCACTCCTTTCCATAACAGATCACAGACAGGGCGGGGCCACAGCAGCAGCTTAATTTCTATTGTAGCCACACGACTTCTGGTCTTCTTAAAAATCGCCTCTGCCGGCTGTGGACCTCTAGCAGCGATTGGCCACAAGGCGGCGATAAAAAATGGAAAAATAGTAAACTGAATTTCCCGGGACATTTCCCAAGGCGCAAAAAATTTGGAAAAAGGGTCTAAATCCCGGGAATGTCATTTTCTTTTAGCTGCAATTGTTTTAAAGTTGTCCATTTAGGTGTATTGGATCATGTATTTTTGCATCTTATTATTCTTTCAGTATTAAAAAGGAAGTAAACCCTCTCGCCCCCCAAAAAAATAAAAATAAATGCATATTATGAATTACTTACCTGAGATCGAAGCCCCAGCTGAGGCCCTCGTTCGTCTCTTCCGACGCCGCCATAATACCTGAAGTGACTTCCGGGTATCGCTGCTCCGGCGATGCGATGAGGTCAATCCCGCGCACGCGCGGGAGCCACCACTAACAACATGATGCCGTTAGGGCGTGCCGCTATTTTTTACATATATCTCCTAAAGCTTTTAGGTTTGGGAGATATTTTTTGCACCTACAGGTAAGCCTTAATCTAGGCTTACCTGTAGGTTAACCTGCCTAGCGGTATTCCCAAAAATCCAGTACCAATAGCGGTATTAGCCAGACTCGGGATTGCATCGCAGCATCCAGGCGAGGTTTACTTGCCCTGTCCCCTGGATACTGCGATGTCTCCCCGCTGTGTAATCAAGCTGCCACCTGGCTCGATTCACACAGTGCCCGTGTGCCACCGAGCTCCGTTCCCTGCGACTCTCCTGTAGTCCAAGGGAGGGGGCGAGCACAACACTCCACACCAGGAAGAAAGCCTCACATTACTGTGAGTAGTTACAGACAGAAGAACAGGAAGTGAAGATTTCTCAGAAGAAATAAGGACATTTAAAAGCAAAATGGAAGGATGAGGTAAGTGAAGGAGGACTGCACTAAGGTAAAGGAAGCTATTTAGAAAAAAAATTGTACCTTTACAACCCCTTTAAAGGGGTTCTGTAGTCACAGCATACACTTTCATTTTATAGCATCAGCATTGTAATAGCAATACAAACAATAGTTATTTCTGACAATCCAATATAAGCTTACTTGAAAAATGTTATGAGATCTGTCTGTCTGCTGGCCATTAAGGATGAGCTCAGGCGTGTTCACAACTCCACGTGCCTGCGCTCTGCACTGACACTCTGCAGCGCTAATCACAGACAGTGAGACATTTCCCGATCCGTGGCTGCACAGATTGGCAAATGTCTCACTACTTGTGGTTAGCGCTGCATCCGGGGACCGGATGGTGGCCAGTGGGGGTAGAAAATTTTCTGGATTCAGTGGGAATGAACAATGCCTCAGGCTTTGTGGTCAGTGGGAGTATAGAAATTACCGTATATACTCGAGTATAAGCCGACCCGAATATAAGTCGAGGCCCCTAATTTTACCACAAAAAACTGGGAAAACGTATTGACTCGAGTATAAGACTAGGGTGTCCATCTGCATGCATGACTGTGCCTCACTGTGTCCATGTCCATGCCTCACTGTGCCCATGCCTCACTGTGTCCATGCCTCACTGTGCCCATGCCTCACTATGCCCATGCCTCACCGTGTCCATGACTAGACTGACGTTTAACATGTGAGTCTATAGAAGGGGTGCCTGGCTTTGAAAAATCGGTGCTCCCCAGCCAGAGGTCCCCTAGACAACAAACTTTTTGGGGCTACATGTGTGCCAAGTTTGGGGTCCAGGGGACCTACGGCCAGCCAGTACCGGGTCCCCAAAGTCCGGGAGATCAGGTGCAAAAAGGTGACTCGAGTATAAGCCGAGGGGGGCATTTTCAGCACAAAAAAATATACTTGAGTATATACGGTACATAGTGCCTTTGGTCAGCAGAAGGAATAGTGCCCTATGATTGATAGCATGTTGGAGGAATAGTTCCCCATTGTTGGTGTCAGTGGCAGAAATAATGTCCCACTCTTTGTTTCAGTGGGAAGAAAAGTGCCCCAAGGGCCAGATAAAGGCAAGCAAAGGACTGCATTTGGGTAGTATAGAGACCACTGCCCTAGACATAACAATATTGTAATCCTTGTAGCGGGGCCTTCCTGCACTGCAAGAGTTAAACGCTTGTTATGTCTACAGGTAGAGTAATAAGCAGAAATGTCTTGATATCCCTGAAGTTGGGTTTCAAAAATGAACTTTACACCCCCCCCCCTTTTTTCCCCCCCTGTTCTATTTTTTGCTGGTGTTATGCAAAATTCACTGATTCATCTGGCCAGCGAATTCAGCATTGTTCTGCTGTGATCCGCAATGCCGCTATTACACTTCAGGTCCCGCACTTTCGGGGCAACCTAAAAAAAAAAAGAAACAACATTTGCGGAGGATGGCAGGAGGAGTAGAATGGTGCCCAGTGCTTCTAGTGCAGTGGTTCTCAAACTTCTAGGGCCGTGACCCCTTGATAAAATTTCCCAAGTTGTGGGGAACCCTAACAGTAAAATTATATTCGTAGCGTGGGTTGTCAGCACCCGGGGCAAGACAAGTAATTTACACCCCTAACCCACAGACATTTAGCGCTCCCTGAGTCCTTGTAATGGCAACTATAATCGCAGGTAGTCACTCACTGTCTCCAGCTTCATTGTGTCTCCAGCTCTGTGGTGTCTCGTAGCAGTGACCCCTATGCCGAAATCAGGAGATGGGGTCTCCTCCAGCCCCTCCCACTTCACATTCCTCACCAGTCAGCTGACCTCTAGTCCATGCCGTAAACTGAATGGGCGCCTGCGAAGAGGCTGAGTGGGCAGCTGCGGGCTCCAGGAACAGCCCAGATGGGTGGCCACATGCTCCAGGGATAGTCCTGCTGGGTGGCTGCAAAAATGCTGGGAGAGTAATACGGGCTTCAGGAACAGCCCAGGATTCGGTGACCCCTGGTAAATCATCATTTGACCCCCGAGGGGGTCCCGACCCCCAGGTTGAGAACCACTGTTCTAGTGAGTGATGGTCCACTTTATGTAAAGTGTAACTTTATGTGTGAATGTCAAATAGTAAAGTTGCCATTGTCCTTACAGGACCTTTCTGCATATTACTTGTGTTTCTGTTTTCCTCTGGATTATGCTGAAGATCGAACAATGGGTGCTTTGTTTTAGGCGTATTTCTTACACGCAAGCTGCTAGAATTTATATTTAGAGCCGGCAGAAAGTGTCACAGAGTTTCAAAGAATGCAGACCCCTCAGTGTATGCCAGCAAAGAACTCTTAAAGGGATTTTCACCAGTTTATTTTTGATTATTACCTGAAATCAGGAACATTTAGGATATAAAAGACAGTACAGTGGAATCTCGGATTTAGCTTGTTACGCGGTTTACGAGCGTTTCGCAATACGAGCTTTAAAAGAAAATGCTGACTTGCTTTGCAAGCGTGGTCTCGCAAGACAAGCAGGATTCAAGCTGCTGGGGTGTGCAGTACTGCATTTGGCCAGAGGTGCGGGGGCGCTGGTGACGCTCGGAGACACTCGGAAACATTCTGGGCACAGAAAAAGTACGCCGGAGTATCTGCTGATACTCCGGCGTACTTTCAAATTTGCCGCGTCGTATCTTTATTTGTAATTCACAAACAAAGATACGACGGCTTTTGGCTAAGATCCGACAGGCGTACGGCTTCGTACGCCTTCGGATCTTAGGATGCAATACTTTGGCGACCGCTGAGTGGAGTTTGCGTCGTTTTCCGCGTCGGGTATGCAAATTAGCTGTTTACGGCGATCCACGAAGGTACGCGCGTTCGTCGCATTCTCTTACGTCGTCGCTAGTCGGTTTTTCCCGTCGCAAAACTTAAGCCTGCTTTTTAATGGCTTAGATTTAGACCAGCCATGTTAAAGTATGGCCGTCGTTCCCGCGTCGAATTTCAAATTTTTTTTTTTGCGTAAGACGTCCGGGAATACGAAAGGACGTAACGCACGTCGCCGTTCAAAAAACACGTCGGGGCGCCGTAATTTCGCGCAATGCACGGCGGGAAATTTCCTAACGGAGCATGCGCAGAACGTTTGGCGCGGGAACGCGCCTAATTTAAATGGTACACGCCCCATTTGAATTAGACGGGCTTGCGCCGGACGGCTTTACGCTACGCCGCCGCAAGTTTATGTGCAAGTGCTTTGTGAATCAAGCACTTACGACGAAAACTTGCGGCGGAGTAACGTAAAGGGGATACGTTACGCTGCCGTAATTGTTCGTGAATCTGGCCCTCTGTTCTTGAGTGTTTCCAAGCACCTCTGCGGTTTTTCGAGTGTCTCCGGCGCCCCGCTACCTCTAGCCACATGCGGTACTGCATAAGCACGCAGTGGCTGTGGAACGGATTATCTGAGTTTCCATTATTTCCTATGGGGAAACTCGCTTTGCTATACGAGTGCTTTGGATTACAAGCATTCTTCTGGAACTAATTATGTTCGTATTTCAAAGTATTACTGTCGTTATTTTTATTACTCCGGGCACAAAATCTATCATTTAAATACATTTCTTAAAAGTCACAAAGGCTATAAATTCACTTTGTGTGCGCCTAACACCTTCACAAACCCAGATATTAAAGGAGCTGTGACATCATCACTGTGCTGTACATAGCATTTAGAGCTGTGGGAGGGACATAGCAGCTCCACCCACTACAGGCTGCCTGCAGAACACTACAGGAGGGGGCGGATACAAGACTAGTCACCCTGCACAAGGAGAGAGAGCAGCAGTGTCTGGTCTTTATTAGAGGAAGCTCCTACACAATGGTAAAGTTTTTACACTGGAATACTGCCCAGATCTAGAAGAAATACATGAAGCACACCAAGATTCAAGGAAGAATACACATGCCTTCTGTATTGAGACTATATTTGCTTATCCCAGAGTTCAGCTTTAACCACTTGACCTCCCTAAAGATTTACCCCCCTATATGACCAGGCCATTTTTTGTGATACGGCACTGCGTTACTTTAAAGCGGAGTTCCGGCCACAATTTCACTTTTTAAATATAAATACCCCTGTAATACACAAGCTTAATGTATTCTAGTAAAGTTGGCCTGTAAACTAAGGTCCGTTTTGTTAGGTTGTTACAGCATTTAGACACTTTATAAAATAGAAATTGACTGGGGCCATCTTAAGTGTGGGCATCATGAAGCCAGACTGTATGACTTCCTGGATTTCAGCCTTGCAAATCTCACACATGCTCAGTGCTGCACAAGCAGTGTCAGATCAGGTTTCAGCACCTGTGCTGTCCAAGTCACATGATTCTTTGAGACTGGGGAATGCACAGACTCCTGGAAAGTTACACCCACTACATTCCCAGGAGTCTGTGCGGTGTAGGTTAGGAAGAATTAAGCACCTAGGTGCAGGAAGTGGGAAGATTAACTATTCTGCCTAGCAACAACACTTTGAAGGCATCTTAAAAAAAAAAAAAAATTCGTAAAGGACTAATGACATTTTTTTAAAACTACTGATGTAATGTTATATTTATGGGTGGAACTCCACTTTAACTGATTATTGTGGAGTCACGCCTCACTGTACCCAAACAAAATTTATGTAATTTTTTCCCACAAATATAACTTTCTTTTGGTGGTATTTGATTACCACTGTGTTTTTTTTTTTGTGCTGTAAAAAAGACTGACAATTTTAAACAAAAACAACAAAAAACATATTTTTTCTTTTTGCTATTAAACATATACAATAAAAAAAATAATGTAGAAAATCGAATTTCTTGATAAATTAAGGCCGATTTATATTTTGCTAAAAAAAAAATACCATTAATCCCATATTGATTGGTTTGCTCAAAACTATGGGATATATACTGGAATTTTTTTATTACTGGTAATGGCGGCAATCAGTACCTCATAGCGGGACTGTGATATTGCGGCAGACATTTGGACACTAACTGACAAAAAAAAAAAAATTATATATTTTTGGGGGATATTTATTATAGCAAAAGTAAAAAAATATTGCATTTTTTTAAAAATTGTCGCTCTTTTTTTGTTTATATCGCAAAAAATTAAAACCGCAGAGGTGATCAAATACCACCAAAAGAAAGCTCTATTTGTGGGAAAAAAAGGACGCCAATTTTGTTTGGGAGCCACGTCGCACGACCGCGCAATTGTCAGTTAAAGCGACGCAGTGCAGAATCGCAACAAGGGGCAAGGTCCTTAACCTGCATTTTGGTCCGGGGTTTAAGTGGTTAAAGCCAATGGCCAGGCATATATCATTCCAAAAAGGTTTGCAATGGCAGCCTACCTATCACATGACAGATATCCTTCACATGACACCCATTGCAGCAGTACAGTGACTGTGACACATTGATGTGTATATTGTATATTATGGGATTTCTGTTATACCCGTTCTGTGAATAATCACATAGTATATAGATCTGTGTTAATGTGTAAAAAATACAACGGCTTTGTCTAGAGCAATGAGTCTTTAGAAGACGGTTGTATTTCCAGTGGTGTTCGGGAGCAGCTGTGCTGGCTCTGTGTATTCCATGGGCTAAGTATAGATTTACCAGAACCATAAAGATGCCAGGTGGCCTATACATCTCTCACTAAGAACTTTCTCCATTCACAGAATTGTCTGTGTAATGTTGTGGTATTCTAGCATCTCACTGCCTCCCGTAACCAATCAGATGCAGGGGCGGACTGACCATTGAGTCACTCGGGCACTGCCCGAGGGCCCCATGCCACTAGGGGGCCCCATTAGGGTTGCCAGGCTCAGTAAAACCAGGGACAGTATGTAAAAATCTATTAGCTAGATTCAGGTAGGCAGGCGTATCGTTGCGGCGGCGTAGTGTATCGTGTTTACACTACGCCGCCGTAAGTTAGCGAGGCAAAGACATGATTCACAAAGTACTTGCCTGCTAAGTCACGGCGGCATAGCGTAAATCAGGCGGGTGTAATGGCGCCTAATTCAAATTTAGCTGAGTGGGCGTGTTTTATGGTAATGGGGGGTGACCTTACGTGATTGACGTATTTTACGAACGGCGCAGTGTGCATTGCGGCAAAGTACGCCGCACGGTCCTATTGGTTTCGACGTGGACGTAAATGACGTAAATCCCTATTCACGAACGACTTACGCAAACGACGTCAAATTTCCGAATTTCGACGCGGGAACGACGGCCATACTTAACATTACTTTTTCTAGATATTTGATGGAATAACTTTAGGCCTGATAATGCGTTACGTAAACGGCGTATCTGTACTGCGTCGGCCGGGCGTACATTCGTGAATAGGCGTATGTAGTGATTTACATATTCTACGCCGACCGCAATGGAAGCGCCACCTAGCGGTCAGCCTAAAAATTACACTTTAGGATACGACGGTGTAAGGCACTTACGCCGCTCGTATCTGAGCCTAATTTAAGCGTATCTGGTTTCCAGAATACGCTTAAATTAGCGCCGGCGCAAATTCAGACTTAGGCCGGCGTATCTACTGATACGCCGGCCTAAGTCTTTCTGAATCCACCTATATGTTTTTTTTATATCTGTCCCTGATATGTCCAAAACCGACATGCTTTTGATGTGAAAATCCCAGAGATTTTAGCTGCCCCGCCTTTGCACTTTCCTGGCATGGTGGCCATCTGTAAGCCCGGGGGCCCCATATTCTTCTATTGCCCAGGGGCCCCATGAGTTGTCAGTCTGCCCCTGATCAGATGCAAGCTGTTATGAGATATTGAAGGCCTAAAAATAAAAATATGAATATGATTGGTTTCTAAGATAGTTACATTATTATTATTATTATTATTATTTAAGGTACTTATATAGCGCCATCAATTTACGCAGCGCAAATGGGCCGGCGTAAGCGCGTCTAATTCAAATTAGGAACAGGGGGCGTGTTTTTATGTAAAGGACTAGTGACCCGACGTGATTGACGTCTTTTACGAACGGCGCATGCGCCGTCCGTGTACATATCCCAGTGTGCATTGCTCCAAAGTAAGCCGCAAGGAAGTATTGGTTTCAACGTGAACGTAAATTACGTCCAGCCCCATTCACGGACGACTTACGCAAACAACGTAAAATTTTGAAATTTTGATGCGGAAACGACGGCCATACTTAACATTGGCTAGGCCACCTAGGGGGCAGCTTTATCTTTACGCCGGCGTACCTCTTACGGAAACGGCGTATCTTTACTGCGACGAGCAAGCGTACGTTTGTGAATCGGCGTATCTAGTCATTTGCATATTCTACGCCGAACTCAACGGAAGCGCCACCTAGCGGCCAGCGGAAATATTGCACCCTAAGATACGACGGCGCAGGCCGTCGTATCTTAGCTAGGTTTAAGTGTATCTCAGTTTGAGCATACACTTAAACATACGACGGCTTAGATTCCGAGTTCTGACGGCGTATCTACTGATACGCCGGCGTAACTCTTTGTGAATCCAGCTATATATGATTTAATTAAAACATTCAAA
Source organism: Rana temporaria (assembly GCF_905171775.1). Taxonomy (NCBI): domain Eukaryota; kingdom Metazoa; phylum Chordata; class Amphibia; order Anura; family Ranidae; genus Rana; species Rana temporaria. The sequence continues at coordinate 47,117,385 of NC_053494.1, forward strand.
TCTACAAACAACTTAAAGCAGGGGTTCCGCGGGAATTTTTTATTTTTTTTTATATCCACCTGCCGCTCTTAATATAGTTAATAGGGTACTTACGTGTTCAAATTTCATATTTTATAAAAATATGTACAGGACGCTTCCATCTTGCTTGTGGGCACTCTGAAGCCCACAAGAAAATTCTTCCGGGATGCAGTGAATGCTGATGTCCCAGCATTCACCGCTCTATCCCGCGCATGTGCAGTGTTGACGGCGAGCGACGCCGTCAACACTACACAGTATTGGCGATTTCCCGTTTGCCCTGAATTAAAATGGCGGAATTGTATCCGCCCTCGTCACGTGACTGGCTGCAAGAGTCACGTGACATGTGAAATTTCACACGATAGTTAGTCTTGTTAGCTAGAGCAGTGTTTCTCAACTCCAGTCCTCGGGGCGCACCAACAGGTCATGTTTTCAGGCTTTCCATTATTGTGCACAGGTGATTTTATCAGTTTCACTGCCTTAGTAATTACCACAGCAGTTTGATCTGAGGGAAATCCTGAAAACATGACCTGTTGGTGCGCCCCGAGGACTGGAGTTGAGAAACACTGAGCTAGAGAATCGTCTCCTGGGCAGCGTCACGCTGTGCTCCCAGGAGACATTGCAAAGTAATCCCTAGACGGACACGCCCACTCCCGCGGGAGCTAAACCAGGAAGTGCCAGGAACCAGGAAGTGCCTGGAACCAGGAAGTGCCTGGTTTAGACATCATAAACAAGGTATGGGATTTAACTTTGAAACTGAGCCGGTGGGATGAACGATGATTTGTAAATTAGGGTGAACCTCCGCTTTAATAGCCATAACTTTGATTTAGACACAACTTATCCTGGGGTTGGTTGAGCCAGGCTGGAAAATTATTGATCATTTTGCATCGATTGGCAGCACAGGGATACTTTTTATCAATCAGGTTATGAGATTACATTATGGAAACTGAGATACAATTGATAACTGCGATCATAGTTTACGATCGTATCTTAACTATTCATTTAAATCTTTTTCCCTATATGTTGCATATTGAGCGAATGGGTTGTTGACTATAGATCAATTATTTAGGAGAGATCGATTGGAAAAGAAATAGATCATTTATCAAATATGTTTTACTTTTTGCTATAATAAATATCCCAATCTTTTTTTTTTTAAATATTTTTTTTCTCTGTTTAGGCCGATACGTATTCTTGGTAAAAAAAAAATCGCAATAAGTGTATAGTGATTGGTTTGCGCAAAAGTTATAGCGCCTACAAAATAGGGGACAGAATTATGAAAAAAAAAATATTATTTTTTTTACTAGTAATGGCGGCGATCTGCGATTTTTATTGGGACTGCGACATTATGGCGGACACATCAGACACTTCTGACACATTTTTGGGACCATTCACATTTATACAGCGATCAGTGCTATAAATATGCACTGATTACTGTATAAATGTGACTGGCAGGGAAGGGTTAAAGTGGATGTAAACCCACATTTATTTTTTTATTTTTTTGATGTCACAATGTACAGTATACGATTTCCAATCATCTGTGCCCAGTCTTGCCACACAGAGTTGATGCAGCTCTGAGCAATCCTCTTTTATTGTTCAGTGAAATAAAATGGACTTACAGAGAAAAACCTTAGTCTGTTCCTCCCCCTTGCTGTGAGTGACAGGTTATTTACATATCTCATGCACTAGTCTGGAGTCTAATTCCCACCCCCACTCCTTTTCTGAAGTCATGTGGTTACTTTTCTGGATTTTCAGTGGATGTTAGAGATCATAGCAGAATTTAGTGTTGTGTTTAGTGCATGTTGACAAGGGGAGGGCGGGGAATCTACTGACATCACGACTCCACCCACCGAGCTCCAGACAACAGATCCACCCACAGAATCTGCAGTTTTTCAGGTCTCATAACAGACAGAGGGGAGACATTTGACAGGTAAGGATACATGCAGGAGGCATCTATATCCTTATAGATCAGCACTATGGCAGTAGTTTAGAAAGGATGAGAGTGGGTTTACATGCACTTTAACACTTAGGCCCCGTACACATGAGAGGATCCATCCGCTGAAAAATCTCAGCGGATCGGTTTCAGCGGATAGATCCCCTGGTGTGTACGTTCCAGCGGATATTTATCCGCGGATATTTCCGATTTCCAGCAGAAAAATTTGTAAGCATGCTAACAAATCTATCCGCTGGAATCGGCTCCTGCGGATCGATCCGGTGGTCTGTACAGACTCACCGGATCGATCCGTCCGAACCCGTCCCTCGCATGCGTCGTAATGATTCGACGCATGCGTGGATTTCCTTATATGACAGCGTCGCGCACGTCGCCGCGTCATCATCGCGGCGACGGCGCGGCACGTCAGCGCGGTTGAATTCCGCACAGATTTGGATCCGATGGTGAGTACATGCCAACGGATCCAAATCCGCCAGAGGATTTATCCGCAGATCAATCCTATCGTGTGTACGGGGCCTAAGGGGCGAGGAAGGGGTTAAATGTGGAGGGAGGAGACTGACTGGGAGAGGTGACCGATCTGTGTCCCTATGTACAAGCGAGCATCGGTCTCCTCTCCCTGACAGGACACACACAGAGATCCACGTCCTTGTCTGTGTAATGGTCGATCGCGGGTACCTGGCGGACATTGCGGCCGCCAGGCACGTGCATCGGCACCTCAGTGTCGCTGCAGGCATGCTCGCTCACACGCCCCCAAGTGGCCGGAGGAGCCGCGGACGTCAATAGACGTCCTCCCGGCATTGTAGAGCCACCTTGTGGCCGTCATTTTACAATGGCCGGGGCTCCAAGTGGTTAAAGTGGGGTAAATCTTCTGGAGGTCAAATGGTTATGAAAACTTAATACAGTTAGGTGTGATAACAGACATTTTGAAAAATAGATTTGGGATTTACATACACTTTAAATACCAAAGCGTATGAAACAAGAACTGTCACTTTAGACAGGAGCAGGTAACCTACCAGCATGGGAATGTAGGAGAAAACCAAAAACCACCCATGTGAACACAGTGAAGATATGCAAACTCCATGAAGATAGTGGCCAGGATTTGAACCAAGGAACCCAGTGCTATAAGACAGATGTGCCAACCACTAAGCCAACTATGCTGACCAGATGGCAGTTATAAGATGGTAAATCACTCATCTGTATGGCTCTAAGTCACAGAGATATAGTTTTATTCAAACACCCACATTGCTATGTGAAGTGGTTCCTCATTGCTGGCAGGTCTCAGTCCTATGAAAATAAATAAAACTGAATCCATGCCAGTATGAATAGGATGTGCTTTTACCCCTTATCCACTAGATGGTGCAATACATGTACAAATTATGTGGTCAGCGGGGAAGATTTTGCTACAGAAATGCAGGGGATGCACAAGTTTACCTTTTTCTGGTCCCCCAGAGAACTGCAATGGGTCCAATACTGACACTGATTGTGGATGTTGGTTTGCCAGGGTAACCCATTTGCATATTCACAACAGATCTTATCAGATTAAAAAAAACAAAGTCGATTTGCACGTTTTTGCACCATGGACATGCAAATGTATAACAGACTTTTGGTCAAATTTGAAGCTCTTCTTAACTTTAGGTCTTTAAAGCGGGGGTTCACCCTATTAAAAAAAAAAAAATTTTTTTTTTTTATTCTAGCATTACATTCGGCATCGTAGCGCGAGCTACAGTATGCCGGTCTTACATTTTTTATCCCCGTACTCACTGTGCTATTGTACATTGAAGATTCCGGGGAATGGGCGTTCCTATGGTGAGAGAAGGTGATTGACGGCCGGCCCTGGCACGTCACACTTCTCCGGAAATAGCCGAAATAGGCTTGGCTCTTCACGGCGCCTGCGCATAGCCTGTGCGCAGGCGCCGTGAAGAGCCGAGACCTACTCCGGCTGTCTTCGGGGAGCGTGACGTGCCAGAGCCGGCCGTCAATCATCCTACCTCTCCATAGGCACGCCCATTCCCCGCGGGAGTCGGAATCTTCAATGTGCAATAGCACAGTGAGTACGGGGATAAAAATGTAAGACCGGCATACTCGCGCTACGATGCCGAATGTAATGCTAGAATGATGTTAAGGAGGGTGAACCACCGCCTTAATTTAACCTCCCTGGCGGTATGATTATTTCAGATTTTAGGTGCTGAAAGCGGTACCATTATTTTGCATGGAGATTTGGCGTTTTATACTGTAGGCCTGTAATTCTTAGGAATAACTCACTTAAATCTGTCCAAACAAGAGTCTAGTAGGCATCCCGGGTATGAAAACGTTTAAAAAAATAAATTATAAATTATAATATAATAAATAATTATAACAAATAATATTATAATTATAATAAAAATTATTCAATAATGTAATCAAATCAAAAACACTGAAATTTGCTCAGTTGCAGAATTGTCGCTGTCATTACTTTTATTTTTTTATGACGAATTTCCCCACAAATCGCTATCGCTCAATTCTGCAAGTGATTATAATTTATTATCGCTGTTTTCTAGCTGCTCTAAAACCATTTTTGACATAAAGGGATACTTTTGGTTGCTATGGACAATCTACAGTTTGCAGGCAGAAAGAACAGTTTTTATTATATAAAAGTACATGTAGGGCACTGGACAGACCATCTATAAGATTACAGTATACTGTATGTAATGTATTTGTTTACTTTTTTTAATTTGGCGCCGTTCTCCGCCCCGTGCGTCATAACGTCACAGGGAACATTGGATGCAAATTGCACATTGGATGGTGGAAATCAGCAGGCCCAACATTTACTAAGTTCTGGGGAAAATTTGTGAAACTGCACTTGCAGAGTGCACATTCTATTTGCCTTTAGTAAATCCACCCCACAGTCAGTCTTTCTTTAAACAGTTACCTTGGTGGCCACTTTCTGTGTAAATGCATGCAATGGTTGTATTAACACAAAAACCTCCTGCGCTCTGGTGTTTCGCCAAAACCGGGTACAGCAGTATAGTCTAACGGCAAAGTCTGAAGTCTTGCAGCCCTCCACAGAACAAAGGGTGTTCATATGGCTAAAACAAAAAGAAAAGAAAGGAGGGCGCACCGACCTTGTGCATTACCACTTAAAATGTTATTAAAAACAGAATAAAAAGCAATGGTCCTACTCACAAGGAAATTTAAGTAAGCGCTTTTCAGACAGCTGGACTGGACCTCACGGCACCTGCCAGTAGAATCTCAGACATCTGGACGGCTGATGCGGACAGCAGTCCAACCCTGGACGCAGACAGCAGTCCAACCCTGGACGCAGACAGCAGTCCAACCCTGGACGCAGACAGCAGTCCAACCCTGGACGCATAAAAATGTCCAACCCTGGACGCAGACAGATGTCCAACCCTGGACGCAGACAGATGTCCAACCCTGGACGCAGACAGATGTCCAACCCTGGACGCAGACAGATGTCCAACCCTGGACGCAGACAGATGTCCAACCCTGGACGCAGACAGATGTCCAACCCTGGACGCAGACAGATGTCCAACCCTGGACGCAGACAGATGTCCAACCCTGGACGCAGACAGATGTCCAACCCTGGATGCAGACAGATTGCAGGTAACCGCTGGATGGACAAATCACAGCCTTGGAAAGCCCCAACTGCTCTCAGCCTGTCATTGAGTTGTACTGTACAGGCTAATGGCCCATACACAGTACAATACAAATACATTACAGCACATGACATCACTTCCGATTTTTGTTTTCTGTCGTATGAGAATTTTCATGATTTTATTACCCTATTCAGTTTCTGCGTGCGACTATTAAGTGAAAAAATGTCCAACCCTGGATGCAGACAGATGTTCAAATCTGGACGCAGACATCAGTCCAAACCAGGACGCAGACAGCAGTCCAACCCAGGACGCAGACAGCAGTCCAACCCTGGATGCAGACAGATGTCCAACCCTGGATGCAGACAGCAGTCCAACCCAGGACGCAGACAGCAGTCCAACCCTGGATGCAGACAGCAGTCCAACCCAGGACGCAGACAGCAGTCCAACCCTGGATGCAGACAGATGTCCAAATCTGGATGCAGACAGCAGTCCAACCCAGGACGCAGACAGCAGTCCAACCCAGGACGCAGACAGCAGTCCAACCCTGGATGCAGACAGCAGTCCAACCCAGGACGCAGACAGCAGTCCAACCCTGGATGCAGACAGCAGTCCAACCCAGGACGCAGACAGCAGTCCAACCCTGGACGCACACAGATGTCCAACCCTGGATGCAGACAGATGTCCAAATCTGGACGCAGACAGCAGTCCAGCCCTGGACGCAGACAGATGTCCAACCCTGGAAGCAGACAGATGTCCAACCCTGGAAGCAGACAGATGTCCAGCCCTGGACGCAGACAGATGTCCAACCCTGGACGCAGACAGATGTCCAACCCTGGACGCAGACAGCAGTCCAACCCTGGACGCAGACAGATGTCCAACCCTGGACGCAGACAGCAGTCTAACCCTGGACGCAGACAGCAGTCCAACCCTGGACGCAGACAGCAGTCTAACCCTGGACGCAGACAGCAGTCCAACCCTGGACGCAGACAGCAGTCCAACCCTGGACGCAGACAGATGTCCAACCCTGGACGCAGACAGATGTCCAACCCTGGACGCAGACAGATGTCCAACCCTGGATGCAGACAGATTGCAGGTAACCGCTGGATTGACAAATCACATCCTTGGAAAGCCCCAACTGCTCTCAGCCTGTCATTGAGTTGTACTGTACAGGCTAATGGCCCATACACAATACAAATACATTACAACACATGACATCACTTCTGATTTTTTTTTTCTGTCGTACGAGAATTTTCGTGATTTTATTACCCTATTCAATTTTTACTTGCGACTATTAAATGAAAAAAGTCGTACGATCTGTCGTACGGTATTCAGATCGTGTGTATGGGCCATAAGCAGCTGCCGCTGATTGAGCCACCTGGATTCCTGGCCACAGGTTGGTATCTGCAGTATATTTGCACCACGGCCAGTATAGTAGGCACTAATGAGGCCTTAAATACGTGATTTCTTCCCCTGCAAAACAAAAGAAAACCTGTGCTGGTCCCCTATCTGCTTCAGACATCTACCATATCTCTTTCTGCCACCTGGGGTCACTGTGTTCTAGTTGATCAGGTGCAGACCCTGCCAGAATTGCAGCGAGCAAACTCAATAAGTAACGTAAATACCAATTATATGTTCTGCTTTGACGGGAATGTATTGAAAATGCAATTTTCCTGTAATCTCATTCATCCACGAGAAAGAACAGTATGCCTCCAGGAACCAGGGCACATAATGTATTTCTGTTCTGCACTTCCACAGCATTCCTGTAGTGTTAGCAGCCCATGGTGCTCCGCTGGAAGAATGTGTCATGTCAGTAGAGCGGACTTATGTGCCTTCCTCTCCGTCCACCGCTCATGTCAACTATTTTAGCTCATCGGTTTGGCTGCAACGTATTAGAGCCACATAACACGATTGTTTCCAGATGTTTGATGACTTTTCAAAGCATTTTTTCCTGCCACTTGCTTCAGTGAGAAAAGAGGAGAAATGTGATATGTTTGGTAGCATCATTCATCACATTACTTTTTTAGATTAAATAATTTTTTTGGTGTTTCTAGAAGATATTTATCATTAATGCAAAGGATTTTTTCGATTATAGCTGATCTCCAGAGATATATAAAAGACACAAGTGAAGCTACATTTAGACACGTGGCTGTTATTGCTGCAGCCCTGAAAAGTGATCCATGATGGATTGCTTTTCAGAGGCGTTTGACAGGCGATGAGGAGGTGATATATAAATGCTGCTACATGGTTCTAGCACAGCCCTATTTACTTGAATGGGTTGCTTTGGGTAATGCCTGTGAAGTGTGACAGAGGGGATCATTTTTGCAGTGGTCGTGAAGTGAAGCATTGCGGCTATGGCATGTGTAAACCCCTATCCGTCTGGCTTTGCAGCTTAAAGCAGGGTTTGACAAATTTGCTTGGAATCTAGGAGCCAGTTAAAACATTTAGGAGCCAGAAAATGCACCACGAGCTTGCGTGCAGCAGCGAACACATACGTGAGCAGCGCCCGCATATGTAAACGGTGTTCAAACCACACATGTGAGGTATCGCCGCGATTACTAGAGCGAGAGCAATAATTCTATCCCTATACCTCCTCTGTAACTCAAAACATGCAACCTGTAGATTTTTTTTAAACGTCGCCTATACAGATTTTAAAGGGTAAAAGTTTGTCGGCATTCCACGAGCGGACGCAATTTTGAAGCGTGACATGTTGGGTATGAATTTACTCGGCGTGACCTTATCTTTCATAATATAAAAAAAAAATGGGGATAACTTTACTGTTGTCTTATTTTTTAATTAAAAAAAGTGTAATTTTTTCCCCAAAAAAAGTGCGCTTGTAAGACCGCTGCGCAAATACGGCGTGACAGAAAGTATTGCAACAATCGCCATTTTATTCTCTAGGGTGTTAGGATAAAAAATATATATAATGTTTGTGGGTTCTAATTAGAGGGAAGAAGATGGCAGTGAAAATAGTGAAAAATTACATTAGAATTGCTGTTTAACTTGTAATAATTAACTTGTAATACCATCGGCCACCACCAGATGGCGCAAGCTCACATCTGGTGGTAATAACTTGTAATACCAACGGCTCACCACCAGATGCCCACCTTCCAAGCCAAGTCGCCAGGACACTATTTCTAGTCGCCATGGCGACCTGGCGACCGGGATATGTTGAGCCCTGGCTTAAAGTGGATGTAAACCTGATTTTTTTTTAATATTGATGTCACAATGTACAGTATAAGATTTCCTATCATCTGTGCCCAGTCTTGCCACACAGAGTTAATCCAGCTCTGAGCCATCCTCTTTTATTGTTCAGTGAAATAAAACGGACTTATAGAGAAAAACCTTAGTCCGTTCCGCCCCCTTGCTGTGAGTGACAGGTTATTTACATATCTCATGCATGCACTAGCCTGGAGACAGGCATTATTTTTTAATTCCCACCCACACTCCTTTTCTGAAGTCATGTGGTTACTTTTCTGGATTTTGACTGGATGTTAGTGATCATAGCAGAATTCAGTGTAAGAAATACAAAGGAAAAAATGCATGTTGACAAGGGGAGTGTAGAGGAGGGCGGAGCTCCAGACCACAGACCCACCCACAGAATCTGCAGTTTTTCTGGTCTCATAACAGACAGAGGGGAGACATTTGACAGGTAAGGATACATGCAGAAGGCATCTATATCCTTATAGAGCGACACTATGGCAGTAGTTTAGAAAGGATCAGAGTGGGTTTACATCCACTTTAAGGGGGGCAGTAAAAATTTGGCTTAACCACATTGTTCTGTCATCATCTAACTACAAGTCTAAATGAGCCCTAAGGCCCCATTCACATTTGTTGATTTGGAATTGCTGCAAAAGGCGCAAAGCATGTTTGGGTTCCATTCGTTCAAAATAGTACCCCAAGGATGGTGCGGTTTATGTAAAGCTTGTTGCCCAAAAAGGAGCAGGAGCTTCTTTTGGGCGACAAACGCACATAGGACGGCCCATTGAATGTAGTTTTAGCTCTGTATGCTTTATGAGTTTATTAAAAGTATTTTTTAGTGCAAGTACCTGAATTTGACTAGATATCAGCCCCTTACAATGCTCAGACTGGGAGAGAGAGAAGCTGCTTGAGAAGCCAATCAGGTTTGATGCAGGGCCCATATGCTAACAAGAGACATGCAGGGAGTAGGAGAGAGCAGAGTGACGGAGAAGAGCTCATCAGTCTGCTGCTTCTTAACTGTCCAGTCACAGGCTGATGAAGGAACAAGACTTGTAAGTGTAAGTTCATTACAACTGTGAGGGATTAGCTCGTGGGGATCACCTTTTCTGAAATCACAGTCTGTAAGCAGGCACTTTCTTTTAAGTCTGGCGGATGCCAGATTTTATTTATAAACGGTTTGCAGATTAAAATAAACAAAACAATAAATTAAATCCTTGCCGTCCGGCGCTAAACTAAACAAACAGGATCTCCTCTCTATACAGTGTGGGGCTAGTCCCTGACACCCACAAAACATGTAGTAAAGCAAACCTTTTCAGTCCAGCACTCAGCGCTCCCCTCACTCAGGTCCCTTCCTGAGTTTCAAGCCAGAGCCCTGTTGTGCTCTCTTCCTGGACATTTAAAGTCCAGCTGATTGTGGACTCCAGTGGACCCAAACATCCGGACCGGAATCCTAGCCAGGCCCAGAGGCTGTAAAACCCGGTTCAGTCTCTCATAATGGAACGTATGCGAGGTGAAATGTACCTATGATCATGTATCGCACCTCGCATACTGTCACATATCCTCCCCCTCTGCTCAAGCCCCTGCGGCTGAGCACTTGACCCAACCATACAGTGCACACGGGAGAGGGCATCTGCATTATTTTGGAGCTTCCCTGGCCTGTGCTCCACCGTAAATTTAAAAGGCTGTAGAGCCAGGAACCACCTTGTCACACGAGCATTTTTCTCCCTGTTATCACACATCCACTTCAGGGGAGCATGGTCTGTGACCAGCTTAAATGACCTCCCCAGTAGGTAATACCTCAGGGAGTCTAAGGCCCACTTAATGGCGAGACACTCCTTTTCTACGATGGCATAATTTTTCTCGTGCTTGTTCAGCTTCCTGCTCAGGTATACCACTGGGTGCTCCTCACCATCCCTGATCTGTGACAGTACGGCCCCTAGTCCCACCTCAGAGGCATCCGTCTGTATAACAAACTCCTGGCTAAAATCCGGGGTTACTAGTACGGGTACCATACAAAGAGCCTGTTTTAACTTCTGAAATGCCCCCTCGGCTTCGGGGTTCCATTTGACCATGACCGACCCCTTACCCTTCGTTAGATCGGTCAAGGGGGCGGCAATGGTGGCAAAATTGGGTATAAAACGCCTGTAATACCCCGTAATGCCCAGGAAGGCCCTCACTTGTTTTTTATTGACTGGTTGGGGCCATTTTTGAATTGCCTCAATCTTATTGGTCTGCGGCTTGACCATTCCCCGGCCAATAATGTACCCAAGGTATTTGGCCTCCTCCAGGCCTATGGCACATTTCTTTGGATTGGCCGTGAGATGTGCTTCCCTAAGGGAATCTACGACCGCTTGTACACGGAGCAGGTGCGATTCCCAATCTGGGCTGTGGATGACCACATCGTCCAAGTACGCCGCTGCATACGAGCGATGTGGTCTCAAAATGTTGTCCATCATTCGCTGGAATGATGCAGGGGCTCCGTGCAGACCAAACGGCATCCGCTTATACTGAAACGAGCCCTCAGGAGTGGAAAAGGCAGTCTTCTCCTTGGCCGATTCAGTAAGCGGTATCTGCCAATAACCTTTCGTTAGGTCTAGGGTCGTTATGTAGCGAGCCTGTCCCAACCTGTCCACAAGTTCGTCGACCCGGGGCATCGGGTAGGCGTCAAATTTGGACACACTGTTAAGTTTTCTAAAATCATTACAAAACCTAATACTGCCATCAGGTTTTGGGACCAGCACTATGGGACTTGACCACTCACTGTGAGACTCCTCGATCACATCCAACTCTAACATATTTTTTATTTCTTCCGCAACTGCCTCTCGCCGGGCCTCTGGAATTCTATATGGTTTTACATTTACCCGAACCCCTGGTTCCGTCACTATGTCATGTTGGATCGTGTTGGTCAGTCCGGGTAAGGGGGAGAAAAAGTCTCTATTTTTCTGCACGAATGCCCTAACGTCACTTTGCTGTGCTACAGACAGGGAATCCGTGATGGGAACGTCAGGTATCACGGGTATCCGGTCTGTTGGAAGTGGGGACGTGGCCAGTAAAGTCTCTCGGTCCTTCCAGGGCTTTAAGAGATTTACATGGTAAATTTGGTGTGGTTTCCTTTTCCCTGGCTGGTAGACTTTGTAGTTTACCTCCCCCACCCTTTGGACAACCTCAAAGGGACCCTGCCACTTGGCTTAAAACTTGCTTTCTACCGTGGGAACCAGTACCAACACTCTGTCCCCCGGGTTGAAAGTACGGACCTTGGCACCCCGGTTATAGACCCTCCTTTGGGCCTCCTGGGCTCGCTCCATATGTTCCCGTACTAGGGGCAGAACGGCTGCAATTCGGTCCTGCATCAAGGAGACGTGCTCTATGATGCTCCTATATGGGCTGACCTCTCCTTCCCACGTTTCTTTAGCAATATCTAGCAGGCCCCTGGGATGCCTACCATACAAGAGCTCAAAGGGGGAATAGCCTGTGGAGGCCTGTGGAACCTCTCGTATGGCAAACATGAGATATGGTAGCAAAAAATCCCAGTCTCTCCCATCCTTGTCAACCACCTTTTTCAACATACTCTTCAAGGTTTTATTAAACCTTTCGACCAGACCATCTGTTTGGGGGTGGTAGACAGAAGTACGGAGATGGGAGATTTTGTACAATCTACACAATTCCTTGGTAACCCTTGACATAAAAGGGGTGCCTTGATCGGTCAAGATCTCTTTTGGGATCCCTACTCGACTAAACACCTGGACTAATTCCTTGGCAATAACCTTGGCGGAGGTGTTACGCAAGGGTATGGCCTCAGGATAGCGAGTCGCATAGTCCAGGATCACCAGAATATGCTGGTGACCTCGGGCAGATTTCACGACCGGCCCCACCAGGTCCATGCCAATCCTTTCAAAGGGGACCTCAATTATTGGTAGAGGAACAAGGGGGCTGCGAAAATGGGGCGATGGTGCTGACATTTGGCACTCGGGGCACGATTCACAGTACTCCTTGACCTCTGCATGCAAACCGGGCCAGAAGAATCTTTGGGTGATTCTCTCCCTGGTTTTTTCGACCCCGAGATGTCCCCCCATTACGTGACCATGAGCCAGGTCTAGCACCACCCTGCGAAAGGGTTTGGGAACCAGTAGCTGTTCTACCTCTTCCTCTCCATGTTTTATCACCCGATATAACAAATGGTTTTTAATTGCCATGTAGGGAAAGGACACCACCCAATTAGGATCCACCGGTTCCCCATCCAACACCTTAACATTTTCCCTGGCATTCATGAGGGTGGGCTCTCGCAGCTGCTCGGTACAGAAATCTTCCCTCCTGACCTCCAAGTCGGGTACCACATTTTGGCTACTCTCCATGTCAGGGTCAGGCGAGGTTTCCTGTTCGTTACCCTCAGGCTGGGTGCTAGCTTCTAAGTCCTCCGGTTCCCCAGCCATGGCAGGGAATGGTGGAGGATCTCCGGCCTCCTCGATCCCACCAACAGCATGCCCTTCCCTTTGGCAAAACGGGTCTGGTGAGAGTTCTCGAGTTTCCCCAGGAGGGGGAGCGCTATCTACGGGCCTCCCTTCACTCTCCCATAACTTCCAAAAATGAGGAAAGTCCCTTCCCACTAAGGCTTCATGGAGCAGTGAAGGTACCACCCCCACTGAATGTGTTACACAGCCCCAGGGGGTATCAACCTCAACCACCGCTGTCTGGTAGTCCCGAGTGTCCCCATGGATGCATATTACCCCAATACAACTGGGGTGTAGTTTTGCGGGGTCTACACACACACTCCTGACTAAGGTCACCACACTACCAGAGTCTAGCAGGGCTGTAAGAGGCTTGCCATCTACTGAAATAACGCACATTTGTTTTTCCAGGCGACGCTGACCTGTCGCAACACATGCGACCTGTGCAAACAGAGAAAGGCGTCTTACCCTATCAACATAATCACATTGCATAGGTTCATCATTTAGAGGGCAGTTTGCAGCAATATGGCCTAATGCATGGCAACGAAAACACCGTATTTGCCCTACCCCCAGTCCTCTTACCGGTCCCAAAAACCTTCCTGGCTTCTTTGGCCAGTCTCCAGGTCTAGGACCTACAGTCTCATCTGCTGTAACAACAGTCTTATCCACTCTCCCCAAACTCTTGAACCCCGGAACAGTCTTACCCGAACCGTTGGGAGATCTTGCACCCCGAGACACTCCGAAGTGGGGCGTGGGTGGGTTTATTAAGTCCTCGGTAGCACTGTACCTCTCCACTAGGTCCACCATTTGGGCTGCAGTGTTGGGGTCCCCCTGTCCGACCCACTTTCTCAGGGTAGCAGGGAGCGCACGCAGGTACCGGTCCATTACCACACGCTCCACAATCTGAGGGCTGGTCAGAGTCTCTGGCTGCAACCACTTCCTGGTGAGGTGGACCAGGTCAAACATTTGTGACCGGGGTGGCTGGTTGCTGGAATAGGACCACTGATGCACGCGCTGGGCCCGGACTGCCATGGTGACACCCAAGCGTGCGAGTATTTCTGTCTTTAGAGTCTCATAGTCCTGGGCCTTATCTGGTTCTAGGTCAAAATAGGCCTTTTGGGGTTCTCCTGTTAGGAATGGGGCCAATAGTCCCGCCCACTGCTCTTTTGGCCATCCTTCGCGGTCAGCGACTCTCTCGAAAGTCGCCATGTACGCCTCAACATCATCCGCCGGTGTCATCTTTTGCAGGTGGTAGGGAGCACGTACAATCTTTGGTTCCGCTAACACCGGAGGTGCGGACCCCTTTTTCAGTTCCACCAGAGCTTCGGCAAACTGTCGGTTCATCTCCTGCTGGGCAGCGTGTTGTGCTGCAACGGCCTCTGCGACTTGGCGGTGTTGTGCTGCAACGGCCTCTGCGACTTGGCGGTGTTGTGCTGCAGCGGCCTCTGCGACTTGGCGGTTTATCTCCTGCTGGGCAGCCTGTTGTGCTGCAGCGGCCTCTGCGACTTGGCGGTTGGTTTCCCGCTGGGCTGCATTGGCCTGTAGCAGGGCCTTTAACATTTCTTCCATTTTCAGAAAAGTGCCCGCTGAATCCACCACGTGTGAGGGATTAGCTCGTGGGGATCACCTTTTCTGAAATCACAGTCTGTAAGCAGGCACTTTCTTTTAAGTCTGGCGGATGCCAGATTTTATTTATAAACGGTTTGCAGATTAAAATAAACAAAACAATAAATTAAATCCTTGCCGTCCGGCGCTAAACTAAACAAACAGGATCTCCTCTCTATACAGTGTGGGGCTAGTCCCTGACACTCACAAAACATGTAGTAAAGCAAACCTTTTCAGTCCAGCACTCAGCGCTCCCCTCACTCAGGTCCCTTCCTGAGTTTCAAGCCAGAGCCCTGTTGTGCTCTCTTCCTGGACATTTAAAGTCCAGCTGATTGTGGACTCCAGTGGACCCAAACATCCGGACCGGAATCCTAGCCAGGCCCAGAGGCTGTAAAACCCGGTTCAGTCTCTCATAATGGAACGTATGCGAGGTGAAATGTACCTATGATCATGTATCGCACCTCGCATACTGTCACACAACAGAAAGAAATCTGGTCAGACATTTCTGTGTTGCATTGTTCAGCTGTTTAAATCTCAAACCTAGACAGATAGAAATTCTTTGGCAGGTAAAACAGATATATACAGTATATATTTTGTGTGTTATTAGCTGTATACCTGGGCCCGGATTCAGAAAAAAGATACGACGGCGTATATCCTGATACGCCGTCGTTCAGAATCAGGTTACTCATTGATATCCCTAAGATCCGACAGGTGTAAGTGACTTACACCGTCGGATCTTAGGCTGCAATCTCACGCTGGCCGCTAGGTGGCGCTTCCGTTTGTATACGCAAGGAATATGCAAATGAGGAGTTACGCTGATTCAGAAACGAACGTCCGCCCGGCGCTTTTTTTTTACATCGTTTGCGTTCGGCTTTTTCCGGCGTATAGTTACCCCTGCTATATGCGGCGTATCCTATGTTAAGTATGGCCGTCGTTCCCGGGTCGAATTTTGCATTTTTTACGTCGTTTGCGTAAGTCGTTCGCGAATACGGATGGACGTAATTTACGTTCACGTCGAAACCAATGACGTCCTAGCGTCATTTAGAGCAATGCACGCTGGGAAATATGACGGATGGCGCATGCGCCGTTCGTTCGGCGCAGGGACGCGCCTGATTTAAATTTTACACGCCCCCTAGCTGCGGAATTTAAATTCCGCCGGGGGATTTACGATACGCCGCCGCAAGTTTACAGGCAAGTGCTTTCTGAATAAAGCACTTGCCTCAAAAACTTGCGTAACGTCCTGACACGATGAGGAAGGCCTATCTTATACCTATGACTCTGGGTTAGGGATGAGCCAAACACCCCCCCGTTCGGTTCGCACCAGAACCTTCGAACGGACCGAACGTTCGCACGAACATTTAGAACCCCATTGACGTCTATGGGACTCGAGAGTTTTCGAATTCAAAAGTGCTAATTTTAAAGCCTAATATGCAAATTATTGTCATAAAACGTCTTTGAGAACCCGGGTCTTGCCCCAGGGAACATGTATTCATGGAAGAAAAGTGTTAAAAACGGTCATTTTTTTTAAGGACTCTTGAAAAAACTACCATTTTTTTTACTTTTTTTTCCATTGATACATGTTCCCTCGGGCAAGACCCGGGTTCTCAAAGACGTTTTCACAGGCATACTATAGACACCCAGCAGGTACAATATTTAAAGGAATTTTTCATTTTATTTATTTAAGCATCATTAAAATCACTGCTCCTGAATCTTTAGGTGCAAACAACAGAGCACACGGGCAGTACACACCAAGTAGCTTTAGGAGCAAACTACAGAGCACACGGGCAGTACACACCAAGTAGCTTTAGGAGCAAACTACAGAGCACACAGGCAATAAACCACGTAAGAATACTGCAGCTAGCACAATCACCTGCCTGCCAGTAAATTAGGAAGAACTGATCTAGCTAAACTATACAGTGTATAAATATATGTACAACACCTGGGATGTATATATATCCTCTACACACATTAACTGACTAGACTTCCTGCCTGCCTGCTCTATCTACCTGCAAAAAATTACACTCTCTCTGTCTCTCTCTGTCTCTCTCTGTCCTCTCAACCACCGCAACACACTACACAAGGCCGACCTTTTATAGTGTGGGGCGTGTACTAAACCCCCTGACCCATAATTATGGCTCGCCGTTTTTTGCGCGCTGTGATTGGCCAAGCATGTGGGTCATAGTGCATGCTTGACCAATCACCAGCCAGCGATGCCGCAGTGAATTATGGTCTGTGAAACGTAACTCGAATTTGGCGCGAACGACCCGTTTTGTTCGTATTTCGATGAATGATCGAACATACGATGTTCGAGTTTAACATGAGTTCGACTCGAATACGAAGCTCATCCCTACTCGGGGTCCATACAGAGTGGCACAAGTGCCTATTGATCTTGCTAACAGTAAGGCTGGATGGACTCTCTGGATCAAGCAGAGGAAGACTCAGTGGACCACGGCAGAGCGGGAGTGCCAGATGGACACCAGTGAGCAGGAGACAGGAGCAGGCTGGCACTGGCAGCAGCAGACAGGTACAGGCTGGTAACACAGGCAGGGAGCATACTCCAGAGGAATATGAACAGAGGAGCACAGCAGACAGTCTGGTAGCGATGGGGAGTGAAGCAGAGTCAGATGAATCGGGTCATACACAGGCAAACGGATCAGGTACAGATGCGTAGACAGGAGTGAAGTCAGGATACAGGCCGACTCGGTAACAGATCAGTAGAGAAGCAACAAGGGGCACAGACAGAGACAAGGTAGAGGCAGGCCAGGGTTAGTGCATGTGAATTTCAGGAGTGATCAAGACAGGTTGGTAATGGTAACCATAGCCAGATGCAGAGTAACAGGTTGTAGGTATGCATGTGAATGTTGTAGACAAGACAGAACTAAAGCATAGCACAGGCTCAGTTTAAAGAGCCCTCATGGCGCCAATCTGAGCAACAGATGCGTCTGAGTGAGCAACAGATGTGCATGTATGCACACAAATATGCTTGTGTATGAGCATGTGCACATTTCCTATATACATATAAAGGAACATGAATTAGCCTGTGCCTATGCACAGGACGCTATTCAGAAGAGCCATCTAGTCTGCTGGAATGCCCTTCCTGACACTGCTGACCATCTCTTTCCACATTTTCCTGGATTCCCTGCATGCTTTGCAGCTTTTTCCCTGCTGTTTACATTACATTTCTAAGGACTATATATCCCAGGGTTTGACAAATTTGCTTGGAATCTAGGAGCCAGCTAAAAAAGTTAGGAGCCAGAAAACGCACCCCGTCCCGACGAGCTTGCGCACAGAAGCGAACACATACGTGAGCAGCGCCCGCATATGTAAACGGTGTTCAAACCACACATGTGAGATTGGTAGAGCGAGAGCAATAATTCTAGCCCTAGACCTCCTCTGTAACTCAAAACATGCAACCTGTAGATTTTTTTAAACGTCGCCTATGAAGATTTTAAAGGGTAAAAGTTTGTCGGCATTCCACGAGCGGGCGCAATTTTGAAGCGTAACATGTTGGGTATGAATTTACTCGGCGTAACATTATCTTTCATAATATTAAAAAAAATGGGGATAACTTTACTGTTGTCTTATTTTTTAATTAAAAAAAGTGTAATTTTTTCGCAAAAAAGTGCGCTTGTAAGACCGCTGCGCAAATACGGCATGACAGAAAGTATTGCAACGATCGCCATTTTATTCTCTAGGGTGTTAGGATAAAAAATATATATATAATGTTTGGGGGGTTCTAATTAGAGGGAAGAAGATGGCAGTGAAAATAGTGAAAAATTACATTAGAATTGCTGATTAACTTGTAATACCAACGGCCACCACCAGATGGTGCCAGCTTACACATCTGGTGGTAATAACTTGTAATACCAACGGCTCACCACCAGATGGCGCCCCCCTTCCAAGCCAAGTCGCCAGGACCCTATTTCTTATGCCCCGTACACACCATCACTTTATGTGATGAAAAAAAATGACGTTTTTAAAAACGTCACTTTAATTGACCGTGTGTGGGGGAAAACGTTGTTTTATGTCTTCTAAAAAACGACCAAAAAAAATTGAAGCATGCTTCAATTTTATGTGTTGTTTTTAAAAACGTCAACTTTTACTTCACAGAAATTGACCGTGTGTAGCAAAAAACGTCGTTTAAAACAACGTTTTTTCACCCGCGCATGCCCAGAAGCTACTTATGAAGCGAGCTTCAATGTAAAAAGTGGTGAGAACGTAACCTCGCTTTGCTAGAACATTGTGAGAAAAACGATGGTGTGTAGGCAACTTCGTCTTTGAAAATTGAAGTTTCAAAAACGTCATTTTTTACTTCACAGAAAATGTCGTTTTTTTTCATCACATAAAGTGATGGTGTGTACGGGGCATTAGTCACCATGGCGACCTGGCGCCCGGGATTTGTCGAGCCCTGATATATCCCATAGTGCCTTGCTGCCTGCAAGCAGTGTTTCCTGTTGTGACTCCGCCTCCTTCCTCTAAACACCTCTGTAGTTCAGAAGACAGTCTCTGTGAAATGTGTGACACAGCAGTGCCTACTCATTGGGCATAATGAATAAATATCACAGAATTCATGGAAGTAAATGTGTGGGGGATCTTCACAAAGTAAGTTTACAAACTTCAAGGTTGTTCAAAATAATATAAGTAGGTTAGAAATGTTTAAAATACAACGTGAATATGAATATATAATTTTACATTTTGACTAAAGATACACTTTAAATTCCATGGGAAGCCTATGTTAAACACTTTGTTGTATTTTACACACTTGCTTTGAGATTACAATAATAAAGCACACAGAGTTGGTGATAAGAATGTTTGATGAGAGGCGCTCCCACCCATCCACCTACCATGAGTCTCTGTCATTTTTCAGCACTTGCCTAAATAAGGGTTGTATATGAAGGTCTTCGGTGGGGGTAGCGTGATACTTCCAAGGTGTTGGATAAACATACAGATAGCTGATCGGCCTTAATCTTTTTAGAAAAAACAGTGTTTGCAGCATGTTGTATAAACAGGGCTATCACTTACATAAACTATTTCCTTGTTTATACAACTATTATGAGAGTCATCCCCGCTTAGGTCCCATAGGGAGGGTAAGGATCCCAACTGAAAATTGGCTTTACCTTTGCAGCTTAGGAATTGATGGCTTTCATTAGAGGAGTAAACATTGCCTCTGAATTAGTAGATTTAGGCCCCATGCACACGAGACGCTGGTAAACTCGAGTTCAGAGGCATTTGGGCATTTTTTTCAACTGCCCCTGAACACATTTAATGTTGTCCATGCACACATTCACGTTTTTTTGCGTTTTAAAGCAGTTGGGTTTAGGCTCGTTTTTTCAGATGCAAAATTTTGGGTTCAGACGCAAACGTTTTTGCGTTTCAAAGCTTTGGGAGGGTCTACAATGTCTTTGTTATGAACGCTGATAGCCGCAGACGTGGTAAAACGCCGCTAAACGCGGCAAAACACAGTTTTTTGCCTTTGAAAACTTGAGTTTACATGTGTTTGCATTTGCTTCTCGTGTGCATGGGGCCTTATAGGATCTGAAAACAGAGGTCCTCAAACTTTCTAAATGAAGGACCAGTTTACAATCCTTAAAGTGACACTAAACGATATCCTTATTCTCCCAAATGTATCTATACACATCCACTATCTGTCCTCTTTGTGCCGGCTGTACACATGTATGCAGCCTCTCTGCATTCGGCCTTAAAGGGGTTGTAAAGGTTCGTTGTGACGGCCCCCCGTTTTACTTACCTGAGCCCGTTCACCTGTTGCGCTCGCCCCCGACGTCCTCTTCGCCACTCAGTCTGGCCGTTGATTGGCTAGATTGGATGGATTGATAGCAGTGCAGCCATTGGCTCACGCTGCTGTCAATCACATTCAATGATGCGGCACGCCGGGGGGCCTGGCCAAGTGATACAGTCGGCGGCTATAGCCGCCGGCTGTATAACGGGAGCGCACCCGCAAGAACTAACCCCCATGGGAGAGAGCTCCCATGAAGGGTTTTTTTTTTTAATCTACTTTATTTTTATTTTATTTTTTTCTCATTTCATACATAAATATGCCTATTCGGCATCCGTTGCATTTCAATTGACATACATTATACAACATTTTTACATTCCTATAATATTACAATGTACGTCTTTATATTTTTTATATCCCACCCCCCCACCCCCTCTGTCCTCTGCACTCTACATAAAAAATCTATCCATCACCAGTTTTGGTGGTGCGACACTCGCATCTCTCAACCAGGAATACCAGACCTCCTCAAATTTACCCTCTGATTTCCTTCGTTTGTAGGCCAGGTGTTCTCTACCCAACAAGGAGTTGACATATGCAATCCATTGCTTCCCTGTGGGGACCCCCGGGGCCATCCAATAACGTGCTATGAGTTTTCTTGCCAAATACAGCAGTCTTGTTATCATATAGTAGTTTCCCTTTGTATACTCTCCAGGGTCAATGGCCCCTAACAAATATACCAAGGGATCCAATGAAACTGGTACCTGTGCCACTCTAGTGATACACTGTAATACTTCCTCCCAGTACCTGTGAAGCTTTGGGCATCTCCAAATCAAATGTATGAAATCCCCCTGCGGAGCTTTACACTTTGGGCACATAGTGGTATCCCTTCTTCCCCATTTATGTAGTTGTGGCGCTGTTCTGTAACCCATGAAGGGGGTTAGTTCTTGCAGGAAGGAGCCGAGACAGCCGCCGAGGGACCCCAGAAGACCAGGATCGGGGCCACTGTGTGCAAAACGAGCTGCACAGTGGAGGTAAGTATAACATGGGAACCTTTAAGTGTTCCCTTAACACCAAGCAGCCGCATATACACTATGGGCCTGATCCTCAAAAGGGATACGCCGGCGTATCTACTGATACGCCGGCGTATCCCTGTTTCTATCTATGGAACTGATCCACAGAATCAGTTTCTCATAGATAGGCAGAAGATCCGACATGTGTAAGGGACTTACACTGTCGGATCTTAGGATGCAGTACCGCATCCGCCGCTGGGGGCATTTTTTGTCGAAATGCCGCTTCGGGTATGCAAATTAGCACTTACGGAGATCCACGAAACTTTTATGCTTCGTTTTTTCTCCGTAAGTATTAGTTTGCCGTCGCAATATTAGGGCTGCTTTTACAAGGCCTAAACTGTTTAGACCTTGTAAAAGTAGACCCTTCTATCACGCGTCGCTGTCCTTTTTTTTTTCCCGCCGCAACTCGTACTTTTTTTTTTATGCCCGTCGCGATTCTCAAAACCCGGCGCAACGTAAAACCGTGCAAAGCACGTCGGGAAAATGACGTTGGGAGCATGCGCAGTACGTCCGGCGCGGGAGCGCGCCTAATTTAAATGTGACTCCATTAAATTAGGAACGCCTTGCGCCGGCCGGATTTAAGTTACACAGCCGAAAATTTCTAGGTAAGTGCTTTGTGGATCGGGCACTTAGGTGGAAATTTTCCGGCGGTGTAACTTAAATGGCAAAAGTTACGTTGCGCCGGGTTTTTGAGGATTAGGCCCTATATTACCAAAAGTATTGGGACACCTGTCTTTACATGTGCATGAACTTTAATGGCATCCCAGTCTTAGTCCGTAGGGTTCAATACTGAGTTGGCCTACCCTTTGCAGCTATAACAGCTTCAACTCTTCTGGGAAGGCGTTCCACAAGGTTTAGGAGTGTGTCTATGGGATTGTTTAACCATTCTTCCAGAAGCACATTTATGAGGTCAGGCACTGTTGTTGGACGAGAAGACCTGGCTCGCGGTCTCCGCTCTAATTCATCCCAAAGGTGTTCAATGGGGTTGAGGTCAGGACTCTCGATCAAGATCACACAACAAACTCATACCGGACGAAGAGGTCCTCCGAAACGTTGCACTACACCGTTTGTGATGTGATATTTCTTTAATAAAAGCCGCTTGGGTGTAGTTGAAGATCCGTGGTGTGCTGGGGAATATTTACATTGAACAGTAGGATGAAACTCCTCAGAAGAATACATACAGCCATAGAAACCTGATAGGAGTGCTGACATCTTAACGTTTTATCCAAAACTGAAGCCTCGTACACACGACCGGTTTTCTCGGGAGGAAAACTGCCAGGAGAGCTTTTGGCCGGGAAAACCGGACTTGTGTATGCTTCCTTGCAGTTTTCCCGTCAGAAAAACAGATGGGAATCCCGGTGGGAACATAGGGCCATATTCACGTAGGTGAGCGGCGGCGTAACGTATCGTAGATATGTTACACCGCCGCAAGTTTTCATCGCAAGTGCCTGATTCACAAAGCACTTGCGATGAAAACTACGCTGGCAGCCTCCGGCGCAAGGTGGGCCCATTCAAATGGGCGTGTGCCATTTAAATTAGGCGCGCTCCCGCGCCGGACCTACTGCGCATGCTCAGTTTCGCAATTCCCGTCATGCTTCGCGCGCCGTGACGTCATTTTTTCGAACTGCGACGCGCGTAGCGTACTTCCGTATTCCCGAACTTGTTACACAAACGACGTTAAATTTTAAATTTAGACGCGGGAACGACGGCCATACTTTAGACAGCAATACGATTGCTGACTAAAGTTAGGGCACCCAAGATGACGACTAACTTTGCGACGGGAAACTAGACTAGCGGCGACGTAGCGAACACGAAAATCCGTCGTGGATCGCCGTAACTCCTAATTTGCATACCCGACGCTGGTTTACGACGCAAACTCCCCCCAGCGGCGGCGGCGGTACTTCATCCTAAGATCCGACAGTGTAAAACAATTACACCTGTCGGATCTTATGGATATCTATGCGTAACTGATTCTATGAATCAGTCGCATAGATAGAAACAGAGATACGACGGCGTATCAGGAGATACACCGTCGTATCCCTTTTGTGAATCTGGCCCATAGAGAACCTGCTCTCTATTTTCCCATCGGGATTCCCAGCGTTTTTTTTTTTTGCCAGATCTACTACTTACCTATGGGAAACACTGCGAGGCATACACACGGCCGGGATTCCCGGCCAAAGCTCCATGGCAGTTTTCAGCTTTCCCCTCGGTTTTCTTGGCAGACTTTTTACCGCCGAGAAAACCGAGCGTGTGTACAGGGCTTAAAAGAACAAAAAGTTTTAGCTTTAAATACGCTTTAAATTTCCATTTCGGATGGACTGACTCTTTAATTGGGGTGGGAAGGAATCTCTTAGAATGCTTCAAAAAGATCCCGGCGGTGTGAAAAAAATCCTTTTAGCTTGGAGGTGCCATAGCTACAAGCTTATTTGTAAAAGGTTTTAACACTTGACCTGCAAAGTCAACAATAGATGGAACATCTCCATCCTTGAAGCACATTAGGTTCCTCCTAGCCTAATCACATCCTGCTAAGACACAAAAAGGGACATCTCTCATTTCGCCTTTGTTTGGTTGCCTACCAGTAATGTGGAACTGGGAGACACTCGAGCTGACAGTATTGTCTTTTCTTGACTTACAGTGTTTGTTTTTTGACTTTCTGACAGAGAAAAAGTGTGCTTGCCCTTAACCCCTTCGCTGTAGCCAGCCCTGGTTACAGATTACTTAGCAGTAGCAGCCGGTGGTCCCAAAAGGGCTTCCCCGTTCAGACCGTAAACAGTTTTCTTGTTGAAATACACTTACTTGTTTTGGTTGTGTTGTTGATGACATTGTACCCACTGTGTTTTCAACTATCATTTGTAGCATCTTGTTTCTTTAGTTTAGGTAACAAGACACATTGTTACAAGTGTGGGCAAATCAGTAAATTTAGAAAACAATACAAAAATGTAGAATACAAAACAAAAGGGCAGTAAACACGCGTAACGCCGCCTTCTTACAAAGAACCGCTACTTTCGCTATGCAATATACGACCCTTTCTCGACCACTTTAACTCAGAGGAAACCTTGAAATAACTTTCATGTCTCAGGAAACTCATGATAATTATTTTGGGCCATATTCTCAAAGAATTAGGCCGGCGTATCAGCAGATACGCCGACGTAAGTCCGAATCTAAGGCCGTCGTATGTTTAAGTGTATTCTCAAACTGAGATACACTTAAACATGCCTAAGATACGACGGCCAGCACCGTTGTATCTTAGGCTGCAATATCTACGCTGACCTATAGGTGGCGTTTCCTTTGCGGTCAGCGTAGAATATGCAAATGACTAGTCACGCCGATTCACAAACGTACGCTTGCCCGTCGTAGTGTTTTTACGTCGTTTCCGTAAGCGATACGCGGCGTAAAGATAAACATGCCCCCTAGGTGGCGTACTCAATGTTAAGTATGGCCGTCGTTCCCGCGTCGCAATTTGAAAATTTAACATC
Organism: Rana temporaria; assembly: GCF_905171775.1. Taxonomy (NCBI): domain Eukaryota; kingdom Metazoa; phylum Chordata; class Amphibia; order Anura; family Ranidae; genus Rana; species Rana temporaria. The sequence continues at coordinate 47,142,469 of NC_053494.1, forward strand.
GTTTGCGTAAGTCGTCTGTGAATGGCGCTGGACGCCATTTACGTTACCGTCAAAACAAATGACGTCCGTGCGATGTCATTTAGCGCAATGCACGTCGGGTAATTTACCCGACGGAGCATGCGCAGTACGAGCGGGAGCGCGCCTAATTTAAATGATCCACGCCCCCTACCAGGATCATTTGAATTAGGAGTGCTTGCGCGGGTGGACTTTACGCTACGCCGCCGCAAGTTTACAGGTAAGTGGTTTGGGAATCAGGCACTTGCCCGTTAAACTTGCGGTGGAGTAACGTAAAGGAGATACGTTACGCCGCCGGATATCTACGAGAATCTGGCCCAAATTATCTACAGTTCATGGGACAGTAAGTTGTAAGATATAAGAATAAATAAAAGAATAGGAAATCGAACGTATTTGACACGCCGGTCTGCTCTATGCAATCATATTATTTTCAGAAACAAATAATATTAATAGCAAGAAAATAAACTCAGACAATGAAAATGCTGCTTCATAGTGGTGGTATGTGGAGAAGTAACACCCCCACATTTCTTTTTTGATTAGTGGGTACGTTTTCTCTTGCACTGGTGGTCAATGAAAGGCTCTGGTACAATGGTGGTCAGTGGAAGCATGTCCCTTACATTGCCGGTCAGTGGAAGAATGTCTCTTACATTGGTTGTAAGTAGAAGATTGCCCTTTACATTGTTGGCCTGTGAAAGAATGTATCTTTCATTGGTGGTCAGTGGAAGAATTCCCCTTACATTGGTTGTCAGTGGATGCATGTTCTTTACATGTTATCAGTGGGGGAATGCTCCTTATGTTTGGGGTCAGTGGAAGAATGCCCCTTAGATCAGTGGCCAGTGGAAGAATGCCCCTTACATTGGTTGTCAGTGGATGCATGACTTTTACATGGTTTTCAGTGGAAACATTTCCCTTACATTGGTGGTTGGTGGAAGAATGCCCCTTAACTTGGTGGTTCGGTGAAGAATGTCCCTCACATTGGTTATCAGGGGATGCATGCCCTTTACATTGGTTATCAGTGGAAGAATGCTCCTTACATTGGGGGCCAGTGGAAGAATGCCCATTACATTTGTTGTCAGTGGATGCATGACTCACATTGGTTTCAGTGGCAGAATGTCCCTTACATTGGTGGTTGGTGATAGAATGCCCCTTAACTTGGTAGTTGGGGGAAGAACGTTCCTTACATTGGTGGCCAGGGCAAGAATGCCTCTTACATTGGTTGTCGGTAGAAAGTTGCCTTTTGCATTGGTGGTCAGTGGAAAGAATGCACCTTACATTGGTAGCAGTGGAAGGATGCCCCTTACATTGGTTGTCAGTGGATGCATGCCCCTTACATTGATGCTCAGTATAAGAATGTCCTTAGATTGATGGTCAGTTGGAGGAATGCCCCTTACATTGGTTGTTAGTGGATGCATACCCCTTACATTGATGGTGAGTAGAAGAATGCCCTTAAACTGGTTGTCAGTTGGAGGAATGCCCCTTAGATTGGTGGTGAGTTGGAAGAATGTCCTCCTTACGGGTACCTGAAAAGATCATTGTTGTCAGTGGTTACTTAAAGTGGATGTAAACCCACTCTCATCCTTTCTAAACTACTGCCATAGAGGTTATCTAGGGGCCATTTATTAACGTTAAGCAGCTACCGTTTTTGTAGCTGCTGATGTTTATATATATATATGTCACCCACTTCTGTTTTCGCAATGATATAGAGTAATTCTAATTACATTACAAGACATGTAACTCTATTTTTAGTACTTAACAAGTGAAAAAAAAAACAGTAAAACAAGAGACACATTAGGTTAAAAATTAACTGTGAAGCAAAGGAGGTTTGGGATCCGGGGAATTTCTACTTTCTCCATAATGATTATTCTTCAACTAAACTGTGTGTATGTTAGGTATTTCTTGATGAGTAAATAAGATTGTTAACAAAATGGTGCCAGTCAGATAATCCTGCTGATCACAGTTATCAGATAGGGAATATGGATTAACAGGTTTTGTGTGTATGGAAGGAAGACTTCCCGAGTATACATCAAATCAATTACAATTATATGTTCTATTAAAGACAATGGGCCAGATTCTCGTACATCCGCGTATCTTCGCGCGGGCGTAAGGTATCTGATTTACGTTACGCCTCCGCAACTTAGCAGGGCAAGTGCTGTATTCTCAAAGCACTTGCTCCATAAGTTGCGGCGGCGTAGTGTAAATCGGCCGACGTAAGCCCGCCCAATTCAAATTTGGAACAGGGGGGCGTGTTTTATGTAAATGTTGTGTGACCCGACAGGATTGACGTTTTTCCCGAACGTCGCATGCGCCGTCCGTGGAATTTCCCAGTGTGCATTGCTCCAAAGTACGCCGCAAGGACGTCATTGGTTTCAACGTGAACGTAAATGACGTCCAGCCCCATTCACGGACGAATTACGCAAACGACGTAACTTTTTCGAATTTCGCCGCACTTACGCCACCATATAGCAGGGGTAACTATACGCCGGGAAAAGCCTAACGTAAACGGTGTAAATGTACTGCGTCGGCCGGGCGTACGTTCGGGAATTTGCGTATCTAGCTAATTTGCATACTCGACGCGGAATTCGACGGAAGCGCCACCTAGCGGCCAGCGTAAATATGCATTTACGATACGACGGTGTAACACAGTTACGCCTGTCGGATCTACGGGTAATCTATGCGTAACTGATTCTAAGAATCAGGCGCATAGATACGACCGCGCAACACAGAGATACGACGGCGTATCTGGAGATACGCCGTCGTATCTCCACTGACAATCCGGGCCAATATTTTATAATTGTGACCCAACTTGCGTAAAAGTGGAAGAGGAGGCTGAATTCGCTATAAGGCCTAGATATGACAGGGACTCAAACACTTGTCTCTTTCCCTCTTATTGCCCAGTGCAAATTCATAGTAGTAATTTTTGAAGATAGAAAAGGCTTTCGAAGGCTGTCATAGTTATTAGAGGGCAGTCAGAGCTGCGAGCATATTTGAATATCCTTAAAGCAGAAATATACCTATTCAATTAAAGCTAAACTTAACCATTCTATCCTTTACAGCCAACGAAACTGCCCTCATAGCCTCTGTTTGATCTGCAGTTGCCATGGTTCTGCACATGTGATCAGTTATGACACCAACCATTCGATGGCTTAAAGGGGTTGTAAAGCTTCACGTTTTTTTCACCCTAATGCATCCTATGCATTAACCACTTAAGGAACGCCTAACGCCGATATACGTCGGCAGAATGGCACAGCTGGGCACAGGCACGTACCTGTACGTCGCCTTTAAGAGCCCAGCCGTGGGTCGCACGTGCTTTTGACCCGGTCTGAAGCTCCGTGACCCTCTGACCCGATCATCACCGGTGTCTCGCGATCGGTCACAGGAGCTGAAGAACGGGGAGAGGTGTGTGTAAACACACCTTCCCCGTTCTTCTGTGTGGCAGTGTCACTGATCGTCTGTTCCCTGTTATAGGGAACGACGATCAGTGACGTCACACCTACAGCCATGCCCCCCCTACAGTAAGAATCACTCCCTTAGAGCACACTTAACCCCTTAGCGCCCCCTAGTGGTTAACCCCTTCACTGCCATTGTCATTTTCACAGTAAGCAGTGCATTTTTATAGCACTTTTCGCTATCAAAATGACAGTGGTCCCAAAAATGTGTCAAAAGTGTCCAATGTGTCCGCCATAATGTCGCAGTCATGAAAAAAAAAACGCTGATCGCCGCGTATACTTTTATACTAGTATAAAAAAAATATTAATAAAAATGCCATAAAACAATCCCCTATTTTGTAAACGCTATAACGTTTGCGCAAACCAATCAATAAACGCTTATTGCGATTTTTTTTACCAAAAATAAGTAAAAGAATTTGCCTAAATTGAGGGAAAAAAAATGTTTTTTTTCATATATTTTTTGGAGATATTAATTATAGCAAAAGTAAAAAATATTGAATTTTTTTCAAAATTCTCGCTCTATTTTTGTTAATAGCACAAAAACTAAAAACCGCAGAGGTGATCAAATACCACCAAAAGAAAGCTCTATTTGTGGGAAAAAAGGCACGCCAATTTTGTTTGGGAGCCACGTCGCACGACTGCGCAGTTAAAGCGACGCAGTGCGGAGTCGCAAAAAGGGGCAAGGTCCTTAACCTGCATAATGGTCCGGGTCCTTTGCAAAGTGCACAGTCTAGTTGCCTTTAGTAAATCCACCCCATAGCACGTGTCTGTAGTAAAAGGCTGCCTGCTCGCAGTTTTTTACAGCAGGACTTTACTTCTGGTTTATAGCTGTCAACTGAACTATCAAGCCATCAAATGGTTGGGGTCATAACTGATCAAATGTGCAGCAACATGGCAACTGCAGATAAAACAGAGGCTAAGATGGCAGCTCCCTTGTCTGTAAAGGATAGGAGAGTTTAGTTCCACATTAAACTGTCTGCACGCGGCTCGCATTTCTGCCAATTCCTGTGAATCCATCAAAATCTGAGCCATGAATGGCCCTGCAAGCAGTGTCATCTTAAGAGCATTATAGACCCCCGGGCAATACAGTGCACTGGGGCCCTGTCTACACAATCACGCATGAGAATTTACTGACAAAAATCATAAAATTTACTGGCAGAACCACATTTTTTACTGCCAGTGCAAAAAAAGTACCTAAAATTACAGTTTTCAGTGCCAAACAATGCAAATGTCAGTATTTAAACTATAAACATATACAGTAGCTAGTGCTATTAGCAATGTGTTTAAGTTAAACAAAAGTTGAAGGTCAGGTTACTATAACCCAGCCAGCACAGAGTTTCCTCTTACATCAGAGTCTGCAGGATTCCCCCTTACAGTGAAAGAGAACTCTTATGTAAAGGGGAACGCTGCAGATCATGATCTAAGGAGGGAACTCTGATGTGGAGGGGGGCTCTGGTGACCAGAGACCACCTTATATCAGAGTCCACTGCTTTCTCTTTCCCACTTACATCAGGGTCCGCAGACTGAGTTCCCCCTTGCATTGTAAGGGGGAATCCTGCAGACTCTGATGTAAAGGAGAACTCTGATGTGGGGGGCACTCTGGTGAGTAAATACACTGAGGTAAGGGGGGTCACTAATATAGGAGGGGGAACCTTTATATCAGTGCCCCCTTACATTTTTGCATTCACTCCCCCCTTACATCAGCAACCCCCCGCACTCGTGGAGGATCGGATCTTCTCTGTGATTTCCGCAAACTGGGCATGGGCAGTTCTAACCCGTCACTCTCCACAATTTTTTACTGGAGTTGCTGGGCAGATGGTGGGCCCCCCCCCAGGCAAGCGGGGCCCCCTGGCAACTTCCCAGCGTGCCCAATGGAAAAGATGGCCCTGCCTGCAAGTACAACCCAGCTTGACAAACTTCGAAAATTTTAAATAAAAAGTTGGCTGAACAGCGACTGCAGCCAATCAGTGCAGTCAATGTGCTGGTATACTGACATCCAAGGGCTGTCAGAATACAATAGACAGCTATACATGAAACAGAAGGAGTGCCACACCAAAGGTCAGAGAGTCCAATGCAATGTTTTATTAAATGATTAGTAGAAAGAAAGCCAATGCATTTGGCAGCCTTAGGCTACACATACAACTGTAATCTCTTAATACAGGGAGAAATAACAACTGATAGTCATTTTGGCGATTTGATGTTAGTGTTCTGCAAAAGAGGTGGCTTCCGGCAAGTGAATAAATCTCTCAGAAACAAGAGATTAAAATTTCCTGCATCAACCGAGACTTACTGGAAAAAATACAAGTAGTGGAATTGCATTCCATGGCTTGCGTTTAAAGTCTTGCATTATTAGTGAACCTATGTCACTGCTCAGACATAAGAATGTGGAACCTAAAAGGGTTTGCTGGGATGGTGCCTTGGAGCCCTTAATCATATTTGTCCCCTCCCCAAAATCTCACTCTTGGTCTATGAAAGGCAACTTCACTGACCAGTAATGATGTATAGGCATAGGCGTGCGCACAGGGTGTGCCAGGTGTGCCCAGGCACACCCTAATCACCCTGTACAGAACATATTCCCCCTACTTCCCTGGCTCCCTCCTTCCCCCCACAGCACTGCCGACTTCCCTCCTCTCCCACCGGTTGTTACTTTGGATGTTTTAGGATGAGTGGAGGAAGAGGCCAGTAAATATGCCATTTACTGGCCCCTTCTCTTTCTGAATGAACTTCGTGAGTGATCGGTAGTGTGTGTTTGAGCTTTGGGGTGCACACCCTAATGCCAAGGGCTGCGCACACCTATGTGTATAGGAGTTTTTGCACTTCAAGCACTAAACCACAGGAGCTAGCTGGGAATTGCACAGGACTACAATTCATGAGACTGTTCATGAGGGTCTGGGTGCCTTTTTTATGTTTGGTAACAGACGGAAGATTTAGGCTCGGTTCACACCTATGCGTATTGAATGCACGTTTTTTCTGCATCCAATTAGCATAGCAGGAGAATGTGACTCGCTCTCTATGGAGCCGGTTCACATAACTCCGCAGCGGGTCCGGTGCGGTGTGCCAGAAAAACGTGTGCCTTTTTTGGTGCGTTTCAGGTTAGATTTCAGCCCAAAATTCGGGGCTGAAATCAGACCTGAAACGGTGAACCAGCACGCACCGGACCCCTGCTGTGAGCTGCATGCGGCAACGGTGTGAACCGAGCCTCAAAGTTCACTTTATTATATTACTATAGATTATATGTAGGGTTGTCCCGATACCCCTTTTTTTAAGACCGAGTACAAGTACCGATACTTTTTTTCAAGTACTCGCCGATACCGATTACTGAAACTTTTTTTTAATCTCATGTGACAGTGGCACATGTGTCAGTATTTTTTTTTATTTTTTTACGCAATTTGTTTTATTTTTTACAATTTTTTTTTTACAATGCTTTCTTTTTTTTAAATGGTGTGTGGGGGGGGGGGGTGGACAGTGTCAGTGTGTTTTTTATTAAACTTTTTATTTGTTACAATGATTTTTTTTATTATTTATTGCAATTCTTTTTTTATTATCCCTGTTGGGGGGCTTTGGTGAGATATCAGGGGTCTTAACAGACCTCTGACATCTCCCCTTTGAGACAGGGAAAGGGACTAGGGACACATATTCCCCAGTCCCCAGCGGCTCCTCTCCATTCATAAACTGAAACATCGTAAACACACTTTATAATGTTTCAGTTATGTGAATGGACAGAGTCAGTTAACACTGACTCTGTACATTCGGACAAAGTAGGAGCCGGATTCACTGGCTTCTACCTCCGCTCTTCATCCTGACAGTTCGAGGGGGTGGAGGAGGAGAACGGAGGGGGACGTGGCAGCACGGAGGGGGACACAAGGGCAGCACGGAAGGGGACACAAGGGCAGACGGCAGCACAGAGGGGAACAGCAGCAGAACGGAGGGGGGCTAATGGAGGATACGGGGACAGTCAGTGGTGATCGTGTGTGGGAGAGTTACAAGCACTGATCACTGCTGATTTCACTAAAGCAGCTGAAAGCCGTGGGGGAGCGGAGAAACTGCTGTCAGGCCCCGTACACACGTCCGAGGAACTCGACGGGCAAAACACATTGTTTTGCTCGTCAAGTTCCTTGTGAAGCCGCCGAGGATCTCGGCGAGCCAAGTTTCCTCATTGACTAACGAGGAAATAGAGAACATGTTCTCTATTTGGCCCGACGAGATCCTCGTCGGCTTCCTCGGCCAAAAGTGTACACACCACGGGTTTCTCGGCAGAATACGGCTCCGATCGAGTTTCTGGCTGAATTCTGCCGAGAAACTCGGTCGTGTGTACGGGGCCTCAGACTTTGCAATCTATACAGGGTGATCGGTGCTTGTAACTCCCCCACTGCACTGATCACCCTGACTGACCATGTATTGGGTGAAGCATCGGAGCATTTGCCCGAGTACAAATACTCGGGCAAATGCTCGGTATCGGTACCGATAACTAAACCTTGTATCGGGACAACCCTAATTATATGTATCTAGTGTATCCGTTGCACGCAACACAGAAGCCTAAATGTGATAGACATCAATAGACCAGCTCCCAGACTCGAAGACATGACATGACAATGAGTTCAGCATAACAAGACCATTTATCTTTTTCATATGTGAGTAGATGTTTCCTACAGCACTTTTATATAGAAAAAAATAAATGTTGTAATAGAAGGCACATGTTTTATGGGAGCACAAACATGAAGACTGCATGTTAAACAGATTCAATAATATGAGTAATGAAGTTGCATACCTGATGTCCTATCAACCACTTTATTTCCAGTATCGGTGTTGAGGCTGACTGGATGTAGTTGATAAACTGCATTATTTGATGTCCTGCAGTGATTATAGGTATTCGCCATTAACTCATTTTTCTTGTGCATAAAAGTGGGTGGCATTAACAAGCAGGTTAATTCTTTCTATTTTGTGGGGAGCAAGTCACAAAATGAAAAGAGAATCTAATATTTGCTATAGGGAGTACTGTTCTTTCATACCCAAGACCAGCTGTAATAACAGTTAATTTGGAGAGTGAAGCCAACTCTTTTGGTTAGTGGGAACCTCGACCTAGGATGTTGCATTCTATTCTTTTCTTTAAAAATACGAAAAAATGTCAATGATCATATAAGGATCATGTCACCTTTCGTGGTGTGAGGACACCCAGTTCTACACTTGGGAATGGTGGGCTGTTTGGGTTTGTCTGCTCAGGTTGTGTAGATCACCTGACCACCAGACCACCTGTAAAACCCGTATACAAAGTGTGGATACCTGCACACTGCCATATTATGCACCTTCCCGCTTTTGTTGCATTCCTTTTTTTTCCCCCAAAATAACTGTTTATTGAGGTTTACAATTGTTACATCAGAAAATCACAACACATTTAGCCAAAGGTAACAGCATGACATAACAGATATGAAATGTGGTTAACATGTAGTATCCTCAGACAAGCAAGAAACGAATCCTACGACCGCCTGAAATAACGTGCGGACGAAGGGGGACAGTGGAAAACACATGATCAGTAGAGTGTTGGTGATCCCCCGGACGGGAGATCTATACTCTTGGAAAACCCGTCCGGCACAAGGGGTCGAAACAACCACATAGGAGGTTTCGGGGGGACGGGACTACATTGTGTAGGAACTTGACAGAGGAGACCAGTATGAACAAACCCTTCCGCCGCCCACCCCCAATGGGTACTAAACTGTCGGCGGGGGGGGGGGGGGTACATAGAGTATTACCTAGTAAGGGGAGGTAGACTTGGTCCGAGTGCGTAACATGTCCCATCCTCCTGGGCCAGGGCCCAAGGCCGCAATCTCTCTAACCAGCTGTAGAGAGGGATAAGCCTCCCGTTAAGGGTGTTCCCCTTCTGGGTATATCGCCACGGCGATACCCTCTCTCGGTGGGTCAGTGAAGTCGACATCTAAGGTGGTGGGGTAAAGAAGGGGAAAAAGGGTCTGATGGAGGGGAGAGGGGGAAGGGGTCCAGGGACAGTTGCGGCAGTTAGTGTTCCATGTCAGCTTCATTGTGTCAGTGTGGGGGGACAGGAGGAGTCGTTGGAGAGCCAGGTACGAGCGATTCTATGTAGTGCGTCCAGCAACCCCAGGTAAGTCTATTTTGTTGCATTCCTGTCTAATGCGGATAATGGACAGGGAAGGAGAGACAGCAAAGGACAATATAGGAAAGCAATGAACACCCTGGCAGCTACTACACTAGTCTAGTCTATATCGGACAAATGTGTTGTTGTCAGCATGTGCTTTTTTGAATGACCCGTGGCTGCTCCTCAACTGATGTCATTTAAACAACATAAGCAAACAGCTATGTCTGTAGTTATCTCTACTGAACTAGCTGGCAGCTCTGGAAGATTGTGGGCTCAGCTTTTGAACAGTAGCGGAAGAGGTATAGCTGAAAAATGGAGAAGGAGCTGTGGGAGTGTTTTATTTGTACATATAGAGCAGAGGAGGCACCAGAATGAAAGGTAAGGAGGGATGCAAAATTGATAGGGAGCCGTGGCTTCAGTGCTGCTTGTTCCTCCCCCATAGGAACTCCCATAATTGGGGCTTCTGTCTAGGGTGGAGCTACAGACAGCACTGACAGAAATTGCCAATTTGTTTCCAAATCACAAGGCTGATTTTAACAGGGACAAGTGCTGTGTGCACAGGGTCCTTTGGGGTATTTGAGAAGGCTTTTCTACTTCTGGTAATAGTTCTTTTTTTAACTACTTAAAGTGGAAGTAAACCCTCCTATTGTTTTCAGCCAAGGAAGCTGCCATCTTGGCCTCTGTTTAATCTGCAACTGCCACGATGCTGCACATGTGATCAGTTATGAAACCAGCCATTGGATGGTTTGACAGTTTGGTTGAGAGCACAAGCAAATGTGACATCTAGCATTTCCGGCATGCCGGGAATGTTAACTGTTTTTTTAAACTATTAAATAGATGGGTTTACTTCCTCTTTAAGCCCCGGACCATTAGGCAGCTAAAGGACCAGGCCCCTTTTTGCGATTCAGCACTGCGTCTCTTTAACTAACAATAGAGCTTTCTTTTGGTAGTATTTGATCACCTCTGCGGTTTTTATTTTTTGCGCTATAAACAAAAATAGAGCGACAATTTTGAAAAAAAAATCAATATTTTGTACTTTTTGCTATAATAAATATCCCCCAAAGATATATAAAAAAAATGTTGTTTCCTCCGTTTAGGGTGATACGTATTCTTCTACATATTTTTGGTAAAAAAATCGCAATAAGCGTTTATTGATTGGATTGCGCAAAAGTAATAGCGTCTACAAAATAGGGGATAGTTTCATAGCATTTTTATTAATATTTTTTTTACTACGAATGGCGGCGATCAGCAATTTTTATCGTGACTATGACATTATGGCGGATACATCGGACACTTTTGACACATTTTTGGGACCATTGTCATTGATACAGCGATCAGTGCTATAAAAATGCACTGATTACTGTGAAAATGGCAGTGAAGGGGTTAACCTCTATGGGGTGCTGTAGGGGTTAAGTGTGCCCTAGTGTTTGATTCTTACTGTAGGGGGCGTGGCTGGGCGTGTGAGGTCACTGATCGTCGTTCCCTATGACAGGGAACAGACGATCACTGACAAGCCACTAGGAAGAATCAAAAGAGGAAGGGGGAGGGGAAAACCAAGGACAGGGAAGAATGGGGAAAGGTTTGTTTACACTTACCTCTTCCCATTCTTCAGCTCTGTGACCCGATCGCGGGACAACAAGAGCGATCAAATCTGCGGGTCCCACGGGCTTGGTCAAGGAGCTTCGGACTGGGTCGGTAGCGCAGAGTCTTGTGCCCAGCCGTGCCATTCTGCTGACGTATATCGGCGTGCGGCGGTCCTCAAGTGGTTAATGAGTCCCTCGGTCAACCCCAAGTAAAGGATTTTACAATGAGTATAAAATTTTTATTTTCTGAACCAGGAAACAGATTTATAACCTACCTGTCATAAAATTGTTTATCAAAAGAGGAACCATACAAAATTAGGTACAGCAGTACACACATATAGGGCCAGATCCACGAAGCAGTTACGCTGGCGAATCTATTGATACGCCGCGTAACTGCTAGGTTGCTCCGGCGTATCTTTGTTTTGTATCCACAAAACAAGATACGCCTGAAGCTGGGCTCGATCCGACTGGTGTACGTCTTAGTACGCCGTCAGATCTAAGGTGCATATTTATGCTGGCCGCTAGGTGGCGCTTCAGTCGATTTCCGCGTCGAGTATGCAAATTAGCTAGATACGCGAATCCACAAACTTATGTCCGGCCGGTGCATTTTTTTACGTCGTTTCCATTAGGCTTTTTCAGCGTAAAGTTACCCCTGCTATATGAGGCGTACTCAATGTTAAGTATGGACGTCGTTCCCGCGTCGAATTTTGAAAATTTTACATCGTTTGCGCAAGTCGTTCGCGAATAGGGCTTTGCGTAGAATTACGTTCACGTCGAAAGCATTGGCTTGTTGCAGGTTAATTTGGAACATGCGCACTGGGATACCCCCACGGACGGCGCATGCGCCGTAAAAAAAAAACGTAATTTACGTCGGGTCAAGACGTATTAACATAAAACACGCCCCCATCTCATCCATTTGAATTGCGCGCCCTTACGCCGACAAAGTTACACTACGCCGCCGTAACTTACGCCGCAAATTCTTTCAGGATAAGGAAAATACGCTGTAAGTTACGGCGGCGTAGTGTATCAGAGATACGCTACGCCGGACGGGACCATGCGCCAGGCTACGTGGATCTGGCCCATAGTATTTATTTAAAATTATTTAGTAGGTTTCTAAGAATTATTTTCTAAAGACTTTATTTGTATGAGATTTGCAAACTAGACACTGTGGCTCTGTTCTGCAAACATATAATTAAAAAACCCAATCAAATTTAAATACATCCCAGGTGTACAAAAACAAAACACAAAGGCTCTGCCAAGTCCAACAATGTTGTTCCTTTAGAAAGCATTTCCTCTTCCAGCATACTGCAGAGAAGAACCCTTGCTTTCTGTGTGAAAGCGCTGTTTTATTTTTTGCAGAGATTCAACATATCCCCTGCTGAGTCAAAGCTGGACCTCTGCAGAGAGACTTCTGCTTCCACGCAGAGAATGAGGAGGTTCCTACGTTACAGCTTGCTGGCAGGGGCATGCTTGTCTACTTAGGCTGTGGCTTTCTAAAGGAAACAATAAGTGAAACTTTGTACATCTGTTGTTTTGATACATCTTGAATGTAGGTAATTTAAACTGAAAGTTCAGTTGAGTTTAAGGCTCCATGCACACTGAAGCTGATAAACTGCAGTTAATTGGTGTTTTGGCTTTTTTTTTTAAAGCCCATAAACTGAACTCTATGTTAGCCTATGTGCCCATGCACACCTGGGCGTTTTTTTGTGTTAATGAGCTTTGGAGTTTATTGGCTTTTTTCTGAACGCCCGAAATTTGCGTTCAAAGTGCATTTTTTTTTGCGGGAAAAAACGCTGAAAAACATTTAAAAACGCTCAAAAACGCCGGTGCTAGCGTTTTTTTGCATTTTTTAATCCATTGAAAAAAAAAGTAAAAAAAAAAAAAGCTACACTGAAAAACGCAGATTAAAGCTATTGCAAAAACGCTAAAAAACTTTGAAAGGCTCCCTGCAAAGCTACTGGCGTTTGTTTATAGCTTTTATCAGCTTCAGTGTGCATGGAGCCTAATGCCGCGTACAGACGGTCGTTTTTTGTGATGAAAAAAAACGACGTTTTAAATCATGAAATAAAACAACGTTTTTGAAACATCATTTTCAAAGACTATGTTGCCTACACACCATCGTATTTTCACAATGCTCTAGCAAAGCGAGGTTACGTTTCACCACTTTTTTCCATTGAAGCTCGCTTCATAACTAGCTTCTGGGCATGCGCGGGTGTAAAAACGTTGTTTTAAACGTCGTTTTTTGCTACACACGGTCAATTTCTGTGAAGTAAAAAACGACGTTTTGAAAAACGACACCAAAAATTCAAGCATGTTCAAATTTTTTGTTGTCGTTTTTTTGAAGACATAAAACGACGTTTTGCCCACACACTATCATTTTAAATGACGTTTTTTAAAACGTCGTTTTTTTTATCACAAAAAAAGACCGTCTGTATGCGGCATCAGGCTCCATGCACACTGAAGCTGATAAACTGCAGTTTATTGACATTTTGGCTTTTTTTTTTAAGCCTAGGTTCACACTGCTGCGAATTCAAAATCGCGGTAAAATGCGCGATTTTACCGCGATTTCGCGGTTGCGATTTTGCTGCGATTTCGGCCGCAATTTAATGTAAATCGCGGCCCGAAATCGCAAAAAAGTAGTACAGGAACTACTTTTTGAAATCGCAGATGCGGCGTCGCACTGATTAGGACAGTGCCATTGCCGACAATTGCCGCCGATTTGAGATGCGATTTGACATGTCAAATCGCATCTCAAATCGTTCCAAATCGTACCCAGTGTGAACCAGGGCTAAAAGCCCGTAAACTGAACTCTATGTTAGCCTATGTGCCCATGCACACCTGGGCGTTTTTTAGTGTTAATGAGCTTTGGAGTTTATTGGCTTTTTTCTGAACACCCAAAAACGCTTAAAAACGCTCAAAAACGCCAGTGCCAGCGTTTTTTTTGCGTTTTTAATCCATAAAAAAAAAGCTGATTAAAGCTATTGCAAAAACGCTAGAAAACTTTGAAAGGCTCCCTGCAAAGCTACTGGCGTTTTTTTATAGCTTTTATCAGCTTTAGTGTGCATGGGGCCTTAAATGAAAGTGGAGTAACAAAATCAGAAATCTGGGGTCTCTGAACATAATTGTGTACCTGGTAAAGGCCGTACTACATACATTGTATGGATCAGCCTTTCCTGGGAGCCCGGTGTGTTTTGCTATGACAGATCCCCTGCAGTCAGATTGAAGTGCAGCTTACTGTTGTCAGCGTTTGATTCATAGATTTTTCTTTAATGGACAAAGAATTTCCTTTTGCTTTGCCAAAGGCCAATTCTGAGAGAATCCCATAAAGCGGGGGGGATTTTTTTGTGGTAGGGTGGATGGTAGGAGTCTGCTGCATACAAATAGCATGACTTCAAAACTGAGCGTGTCTTAAAGGTGCCTAATCACATCATCTCTATAATGTTCCATGTTAATTCCTTGGCTGACTAAAGCTTTCTAAAATAAACCGCCACCTTGGAAGAGGGAATTTCCAGGGATCTTCTCATCTTTCCCTACAGAATGTAACATGTGATAACATCCAGCTCGCCCTTTCTTCTTAGAAACAGACAGATATCAGCCTTTTAAAATAAAACTCTAAAGTTTTAAAATCACGGTGCTCTAGGATTCTTGTTATTGTCATGGATTTTTCTGCCTCTTTTCACACGATGTGATATTAAGTTACTAATGTTGCATAGGCCTTTGTTTGAATACAGTGTGGAAAATAATTATTTGATCCCCTGCAGATTTGCCCACTTACAAAGAAATGAAGGGTCTATCATTTTTTTTTATCATAGATGTATTATAATGATTATAATATAATGATAATTCCGACAAGAAAACCGTGGAAAAAGTCAGATGGGGCCTACACACGGTCGGAATTTCTGACCAAAAGCTCACATCGAACTTTTCTTGTCGGAAATTCCGACACGTGCGTACGTGGCATAAATGACAAAGACAGAATATTAACCAAAAATACAGAAAAAAACACATGATGCAAATGTTATAAACTGATGCTGCGTACACACGATCATTTTTCAGCATGAAAAAAACATTGTTTTTTAAAAACGTCATTTAAAATGATCGTGTGTGGGCTTCACATCATTTTTCAGTTTCTGAAAAACGACAAAAAAAAAAAAATTCGAACATGCTGCTTTTTTTAACGTCGTTTTAAACAATGTCGTTTTTCGGGTTGTAAAAAATGATCGTGTGTGGGCTAAAACTACGGAAAAAAAACGCGCATGCTCAGAAGCAAGTTATGAGACGGGAGCGCTCGTTCTGGTAAAACTACCGTTCATAATGGAGTATAAGCACATTCATCACGCTGTAACAGACAGAAAAGCGCGAATCGTCATTTACTAACACGGAATCAGCTAAAGCAGCCCCAAGGGTGGCGTCATCCGCATGGAACTTCCCCTTTATAGTGCCGTTGTACATCACCTCGCTTTGCTAGATCATTTTTTTAAAAACAATGCTGTGTAGGCAACATCGTTTTAATGATGAAGTTGGGAAAACGTTGTTTTTTAGGCATGCTGAAAAACGACGTTTTTTTTCATGCTGAAAAATGATCGTGTGTGTACGCCGCATAAGGCCCCTTTCACACTGTCAGTCCAACCAAATCTGACCCTCCATTTACCTATAAGTAGTGGAAGATGTAAATGTACTTGTGTCCATTTACAAACGCTTACCTCCAATCCAATGCGCCAAAAAAAGAGAGTAGAGTGGGCTCTATAGAGCCGAGTGGGCTGCCATCCACCCGCTCCACCCTACATTGTGGCAGGCTGGACCAATATAAGCAATACAATAAGGTCGCTTTCACAAGGATGGACTGATCGGGTCTGCCTGTCAGTTTTTCAGGTGGACCAGATCGGACCATCCATTGCTCTCTATGGAGCGGTGGATCAACGGGCATGTGTCTGTTGACACCGGCTGACATCCTATCCAATCCTGTCTGCTAAAAACAGAAGCATGGGGACTCGTTCCCAATCCGTCTGGCAGATGAGCTTGGATGACAGTCGGATGGAAATTAACAGGCGGTCCGTTTCCATAGAGGACAGCGGGCTGTGTCCCGTGCTTACTCTAAATCAGCGGAGTAGACACAGACCTGTCATCCGCCTGATCAGTGGAGATCAGCGAAGAGATTCCCTGCTGGGAGCAGGTGAACTCCGCCAGTGTAAAAGGGGCCTAAGTACCATACCTGGGGCCAGATTCACGTAGGAGAGCGTATCTGTGTGCGGGCGTAGCGTGTCCTATTTACGCTACGCCTCCGCAACTTAGACAGGCAAGTGCAGTATTCACAAAGCACTTGCTCCGTAAATTTGCGGCGGCGTAGCGTAAATTGGCCGGCGTAAGCCCGCCTAATTCAAATGTGGAAGAGGTGGGCGTGTTTTATTAAAATGAGCCGTGACCCCATGCAAATGAAGCGCATGCTCAGTATCACGTCTAATTTACTCCCTAAGATACGCTGGTTCAATGCCTGTGACGTGAACGTAACCTACGCACATCCCCATTCACGTACGACTTACGTAAACGACGTAAAAAGATACGCTTGTTCCGACGTCCATACTTTGCATTGGCTGCGCATATAGCAGGGGTAACTTTACGCCGGACGTAAGCCTAACGTAAACGGCGTAGCGGGCGCAAGTACGTTCGTGAATCGGCGTATCTATCTAATTTACATATTCAACGCCCCTAGCGTCCAGCGTACATATGCACCCAAGATACGACGGTCGGTCGGCTGAATCCAGATTTCAGGCGTATCTACGTTCAAGAATACTGCGCATAGATACGACGGCGCATCTTCTAACTTACGCGGCGTATCAATAGAGCTGTACATGAATCTGGCCCACGGAGTTCAGAAAAAATAAAAACAATTGACCATCAATTAGTAATTTTTGTCACTTCTTTGTTACTCATTATATGGAGAACACCTTCTAGTCACCTTCTACCAGGAATGGTCACATTATTAACCGAAATGGTGCCATGTACTGTATGTTTGAGAGTTCAGAGTTCATACCGTTGCTCTATTTCAGCCATCATAACAGACAGTTGTTGAACCATATCTCTCAAAGCCTCCTTTGCGTTTTTAGGACATTTATAGTATAATTGAATTTTGGACGCACATGCGGCCTGTTTGCACCTATAAAACAGGTTTTTTCTCTTACCACGTCTTATGTGCACCTGATATAATGTCATTTCAGGCTTTTAATCTGTCAGGCTGTGTATGTGATGTAGGCATGCACTTGTGGTTTTCATTATATTGACTACATCTGTGCACTAAATTTAATAACTGTGTCTGGGCTAAGTTATGTAGAGTCACTCCAGTACACTCAATGCATTCACTAAAAATAAAATAAGTGCTTGTATTCTACCCAAATGAAGTGTTTTCATTATTGCAATTTGAGGTAAAATGAGGAAATAGAAAGAGGGGTCTATTTATTTTATTAAAATACTTTATTAGCACATAGCTATTCTTTTTTTGAAGTGCTATATAAAGTAATACTACATTATTCGGGATGGGCATTAATCAAATTTTTTGCTTGCGGCAGAGTATGTTACCATGACAATGGACATTCTCTGCACTGATGAAAATCTAGTTCCATTTGTAGATGAATAGCAAGACACATGTGGATGAAAAACTGATGGTGTCTGCAATCCTGTTTGTTTCGAGTCCAATAACTAGTGGTACCATTGGGGTAATGCGTAGTTGGAAATCACGCTAGGTACTTGGATATGTGGTTACCTTACCAGATGGAAAACCGTGCTTATCAACTCTATTAATGTCCAAGTATACTTTCATACAAAGTATTGTTACATCTATGTGCTTCACTCAAAGTCCCAAAACTTCCCATTGTCAAGTATTGTTATTGTGTTCTTGTCCCCTACCCCTTCAACCTTAAATAACCCACCCTCCACTGCCCCATGTTCATATTTAACAGGTAATTGCAGCTTTTCCCCAATTAAATGTTTACCCACTGCTGGCCTGAACCACCTTATTGCTGTCTGTGCCCTATGATTGTCTCCTATAGTGATGTGAAGGTCAACAAAAAGAACCAAGGAACCAAGGGCACCAAGGAAATTGGACCAGGAGTGTTGCTTTTACAGTGAACTTTATGGGATGATTTAACAGCAATGCAGAAGGAAGGGTTAATACAGTCTTCTATTACTTGTATATCTTTGTTGGGTAACTGTATAATGCAGCGGTTGACAAATTTGCTTGGAATCTAGGAGCCAGCTAAAAAAGTTAGGAGCCAGAAAACGTGCCCCGTCCCGACGAGCTTGCGCGCAGAAGCGAACACATACGTGAGCAGCGACCGCATATGTAAACGGTGTTCAAACCACATATGTGAGGTATCGCCACGATTGGTAGAGCGAGAGCAATAATTCTAGCCCTAGACCTCCTCTGTAACTCAAAACATGCAACCTGTAGAATTTTTTTAAACGTCGCCTATGGAGATTTTAAAGGGTAAAAGTTTGTCACAATTCCACGAGCGGACGTAATTTTGAAGCATGACATGTTGGGTATCAATTTACTCGGCGTAACATTATCTTTCATAATATAAAAAAAATGGGGATAACTTTACTGTTGTCTTATTTTTTAATTAAAAAAAGTGTAATTTTTTCCCAAAAAAGTGCGCTTGTAAGACCGCTGCGCAAATACGGCGTGACAAAGTATTGCAACGATCGCCATTTTATTCTCTAGGGTGTTAGGATAAAAAATATATATAATGTTTGGGGGTTCTAATTAGAGGGAAGAAGATGGCAGTGAAAATAGTGAAAAAAGTACATTAGAATTCCTTTTTCACTTGTAATACCAATGGCCACCACAAGATGGCGCCAGCTTACACATCTGGTGGTAATAACTTGTAGTACCAACGGGCGCCAGCTCACAACATTTTTTTTTTTTTTTTGCCCCCCTTCCAAGCAAAGTCGCCAGGACCCTATTTCTAGTCACCATGGCGACCTGGCGCCCGGGATTTGTCGAGCCCTGGTATAATGAGGGTTGGCCAACATGTGGCCAGCGGAGCCCTCTGATGTGGCCCGCGACCTCCTGCTCTGGGATGGAATAGAATAGAATACTGTTATTAAAGGTACGTTTATTACTAATATATAGGCATATCTGTCCTGTAGGCTGCTTTCAAACTGATCTGCAGGTGCAGAGCAGTGCACCTGAGAGTTACCTACACTGAGCCGTAGACGTCTATTACCTGCGAGTTTGGTGAGCTTTCTGAAAGTGCACCACACCTACAGGATATAATAGAAGTCTATGGCAAAGTGCAGCTAACCTGCAGCAGAGCCACAGGGGAAATGTGCTGCATGCGTGGTACGGGTAAACAACAGTACATCGGTGTCAAAGCAGCCGTAGGCCCCTTTCACACAGTCCAACCCAATCAGACCCTCCATTCACCTCTGAGGAGTGGCAGATGTAAAGGGACTTGTGTCTATTTACAAATGCTCTATAGAGTAGAGTGGGCTGCCATCCACCCGCTCTGCTCATTGTGGCCCGCCACCGGTTTACCAAGTCACTTAAGTGGCCCTCACTCTTCAAAAGGTTGGGCACCTGTTGGAAAAGTTTTCTATGTGCATTGTGTGACTATTTATAAAAATGTAAAATGGAGTCCAGTTTCTGTAATGGCTTCTAAGGACACGTTGCTATAGCTCTTCTAGTTCTATTGTTTGTTTTACTTCCTTAAATCAAACTTTGCTAAGAGTTGTAAAGAGACACTGTGATTGGCAATAAAGCTGTTTGCGTCATGAGCCACCAGTGGTCTTTAAGCCAATAGTACACTTTCTGTTGACCATATAAGAAGGTCATACACCTCGTGTCTGTATGGGACTTTTTGCTTTTTCACGTAGCATGTAGACTTCCATCCAGTTATACCGGTGTAACTGAAATAAAGCTATCTTGCTTCTGGAACACTTGAAGTTTGACTGATCACAGGGGAAGAATTATCCTATCAGCACCCCTGGTATAAAGTCCTTTGCTGGTTAACCCTAGCAGTCTCTTCCAACCTCTCCCCCACTCCTTCCCCACCACTAAACGGAAACACACCTAAGTTAAAATATATTGGAGTATCTATTCTATACCTTAATTCCAGGTGTCTTCTGGTCGGTCACAGTCTTTCTTCTCCTTTAGCATCAGCAGTGGGTTGTCCTCACCACTGCATAGAACAGTGTGATAGTTGTGCGCCGTTCTTTGCAGTACTGTAAGCCCAGGCTGTGTGAGGACACTAGCACAGGGGAAGTGATTGAATGATGCTGGGGGTAAATTGGACAAAGGCTCCAAATCCTCTTTGTCCTCCCTTTTGGACAAACCGCCTTGGCAGAAGTTGACCAAGCCAGCAGAAAAGTCTCCCTCAACATAAAGGTTTGCACCACCTATCCATCTGAAGGTGGGGTATCGACTTTTCTTCTTTGCAGATCCTTACATTTCTCACATTACAGACAAATTTGTGAGCTGATGGTTTGGGGTGTCTCTTCAGAAGGGGGATTTATTGCCTTCCATTGACATCAAGGATATGTACTGTTCTAATTAGCCCACTCCGCCAATGTTTGCTCTATTTCATTGTAGGGGGTAAACATTTTCAATTTGTAGCCCTTCTAGACAGCCTCACCTTGGCCCCTTGGGCTTTTACCTAAGGCATGCACTGGTTCTATCTATACCGACACAGTGTGGGATCTCCATCATGGGTTATCTGGACAACCTCTTGTTTCATTCTGGAACTCAACTTGGACATGAAAATACGCACTTTGGAGGAGTTCTGCTGTACATCAAAACTTCTTTGTATGGGCCTTATCCTGGATACTGAGTCAAGCGAAGGCGTTTCTTCTACCGGAAAAACATTTGAAACTCCCAAGTCTATGGTCCCCTATTGACTTCTCACAGATGGGCATTGATTACTTGCGTCTTTTGCGTCTGCCAGCTTGTACTTCTCAATGAACTACCACAACCCTGTTGAGCGCTTGGGTAGTTCATTGATGCTTCCTGCTAGTGCATAGGTATGAAACACAAGGCCCGCGGGCCGAATCCGGCCCTCCAGGCCATTTTATGTGGCCCTCGCACCTCCAGCTCTCCTCTGGACCCTTACTTTCTGCTTTTAAGCAATGCATCCAGTTTTTTCCCAGCAGCATAAGGAAAGGGGGGTGCACTGTGATGTAAGGGAGAGTGGGGGACTCGATTTCTGATGGTGGGGTGGATCTTGACATCTAATGTAAGGGGAAGGGGTGCGCTGGACCTCTAATCTTACAGATACAACCGGCCCTTTTGAGGGCGATCGCAATGCTGATGCAGCCCACGATGAAATTGAGTTTGACACCCTTGTGCTAGTGTGTAACTGCTTGGCCATACAATGTACTGCCAAACAGATTACACAGAGTCTGCAAGAGTCCTGCATAGCAGGACATGACAAATCGGAAACCTAACTGACACTTTTTGGGGACCAGGAACACTAATATAGTGATCAGTGCTAAAAAATATTCACTGTTACTGTACTAATGACACTGGCAGGGAGGGGCTTAACATCAGGGGCGATCAAAGGATTTAATGTGTTCCCTAGGAGTGATTGCTAACTGTGGGTGATGTGCTTTGACTGGGGGAATGTAAAGATTTGTGTTTCTGCTTAGCAAGAATAGCACATTCCACTCTTAGGCCCCGTACACACGACCGAACATGTCTGCTGAAACTGGTCCGCAGACCAGTTTCAGCGGACATGTTCGGTCGTCTGTACGTCCGACCGGACAATTTTCCGGCGGATCGGACAGGTTTCCAGCGGACAAATGTTTCTTAGCATGCTAGGAAACATGTCCGCTGGTAGCCTGTCCGTCGGACATGTTCGGTCGTCTGTACAGACTCACCGGACATGTCCGCTCGGCCGAAAGCAATCGCATGCGTCGAAGTGATTCGACGCATGCGCGGAAGCATTGACCTTCCAGGGCCACGCACGTCGCCGCGTCATCGTCACAGGCGCGGCCACGTCAACGCGTATCCTGTCCGTGGGGATTTTGGTTTGATGGTGTGTACAACCATCAGACCAAAATCCAGCAGCGGACATGTCCGATGAAAACGATCCGGCGGACCGTTTTCATCGGACAGTCCGTCCGTGTGTACGAGGCCTTACAGAATGACGGTCTGCCTTGTTTTTTATAAGCAGACCGCTGTTCTGCCTTTCTCACGAACGATTGGCAGGCACTGCTGGACTTGCTGATTGGACACAGCGGGAGTGGGTTGACGGCGGCGTGCCCACAAGCTCCAGACCAGGAGCGGTCAGATCACGCCATACCAGGTACTTGATCTGGTGCAGAGTGGCTGCTCTGCCGCAATAAATCAAAGGTTGGCGGTCGCTAATTGATTAATTATGTCAGAACCCAGAGTGTCAGAGGTGTTGGGGAGCTTGCAAGGTCAGGGCAACCAATGGGGACAAGCAACTAACAGTGGCCCTTGCACCCGCACCTCTGTTGTTCTGTCTGTTCCTATGATTTATTCTGCTTTATGACTAACTGAGTTGCCTCTAGAAGATAGGGAACTTGGCCAGCAGCAAGGACCACCTCTGGGCTGTGCTTTTGTTTTGGTGCCTAGCGTCTTACTCCTGTGGGTGGCCTCATTGAACACAGAGAAAAAGGATTTTAAAGTGAGCATAAAAAAAACTAGGACGGATTCTGTTGTCCTTACTTTCAGCAAACTGTTTCCAATGAAAGGAATAGTTCTGGTAAAGGCCGTTTTTTTGGCAGTGTATATATTTTTTTTCTTATAATTTGCACAAAACTGATGCATAAGTGGCAGGTTCTTTTTTTTTTTTCAGCCACCGGTAGATATTAGGGACCGGTGTTTATCACTTTCTACAATTATTCAGTATGTAGACAGTGTATGCTTATGAATGATCACATCATGCAAAGTCAGGAAACTGAAGTCAAAGGAACAATTTAAGTATCGTATAGCTGATAGTTTGGATTAAATTGCTTTATTACGAGCGATCGTTCTGCCAAAGTGCAAGCCACACAAAGCAATACAAATATTTTCAAGTAACATTAGATCAAAATGATCAAACTTTGCTGATTATATTTCTGAGCTATCTGTTGTTTGGGTTACATTGTCCGTTTGCCAAAAATGTAAAGTTAAAATCACACTGAATAGGGTTCCGGCTCATGCACAGTGTTGCATTGTTGGATACCTTTAGTAAACAGACCAAACTACCGAGTTGATTAAACATAATGGATGTTATCAATAATATGTTTTCATGGAGAGGAAGTTCTGTAGACAATAAAACGTTCACTTATAAAACTTCCCCAAAGGGACACAGATGGCAAAAAAATTTAAAAGAAATCTGAGGTTATAACCCTCCCTTACACTATCCCCCCCCCCCCCCCAAAAAAAAGTTTTGCCTATAGTTCTACTTGAAATCCTTTCCACTGTTACCATCATTTTCCACACTCACAAAGACTTATGCCGCGTACACACGATCATTTTTCGGCATGAAAAAAACGTTGGTCCAGATTCAGAAAGATCAGCGGATCTTTCTGCTGGCGTAACGTAACTCATTTACGTTACGCCGCCGCAAGTTTTTCAGGCAAGTGCTGTATTCACAAAGCACTTGCCTGTAAAGTTGCGGCGGTGTAGCGTAAATCCACCCGGCGGAATTCAAATTCGGCGGGTAGGGGGCGTATATCATTTAAATGATGCGCGTCCCCGTGCCGAACGAACTGCACATGCGCCGGCCGCGACTGAATCCCAGTGCGCATGCTCCAAAAGACGTTGGCAACTCGTCATGCTTTCGTCGTGAACATAAATTACGTCCAGCCGTATTCGCGAACGACTTACGCAAGCAACGTAAAAATTTCAAAACTCGGCGCGGGAACGACGGCCATACTTAACATTAGCTACCCCTCATATAGCAGGGGTAACTATACGCTGGAAAAAGCCGAACGCAAACGACCTAAAAAAAAAAATATGCCAAATACGGCGGAGGTCGAAGAGCAGATCTTTCCCTTTTGGGTGAAGTTCCACTTTCATCTCATGTGTGAAATGAAATAATTTTAAATCCAATGTCAATCCAATGTCAATCCAATTATCACATCGTATGGTAGATTCATCTTTAGACCCGGTTCACACAGGGGCGGCACGACTTTGGGAGCGACTCGGCAAGGCGATCTCAAGACGACTTCAGAGGCGACTTGCAAAATTACTTCTATATTGAAGTCAATGCAAGTCGCCCCCAAAGTCGTACAAGAACCTTTTTCTAAGTCGGAGCGACTTGATACGCTCCTATTAGAACGGTTCCATTGAACAGAGCGGAGCGCGGCTTGTCAGGCGGCTGAGTCACCCCTGTGTGAACCGGCTCTTATGCAACTTGTTTTTCCTGCCTGTGAATATTTTTTTGCCTATTTTAGTTCCTCTTTGTTTATAAAATCAATAAAAATAAAATATATCCAAAACCAATATAACATTTTTGGCTGGAGTTCCACTTCAAGTATGATCAATCACTTACATTTCATAACTTTTTATAACTTTTCGACTCACGGCAGCACCTGACATTTGTATGCGTTTTTGGAACAGCAGCAAGAATTCTGGGAATAAAATGTATGATTATTCCGGGTCTACTCTAGTCGCTTTTCTAAATGTGTCTCATTGTGTAAGCAGCAATTAGGAATGGCTAAGGGACGGGTCACTTCCTTACATAGGTGGATAGGAAATGTGCTGTCTGAAGACCGGCGATTAGAGACAGGTCAACTTTTTTAATACCCATTTATCTCTCCTTCCGTTTCTATTTCCATATTCATGGAGAAGGTTTTTCCCAGCAGCCAGAAGAAACTTGTTGACTTTGCCAGCGGTGAACACAGGCCTTGTACTGTTCAGGAACCCTCTCTAGTGATGACTGGAGTACAATAGATGAGTATACCTCATCTCAGGAAAACGTAGAAACCTTCCTGCACTCTGTGCCCCAGACAGTCATCAGACATTGGGGTTTTCTCATGTTTTTCACTCAGTCAGTGGGAAAAAATGTGCTCTGTGCATTTCTATCCATTTGCAGCACATGGAAGTTTAGTCATTTGGTGTACAGCAGTTTTTTCCACCTAGCACTCATGACAGGTGCTCATTACTTGTTTCAGTGCTTTGGAGGCAGCAGCACTCTGTGTTACGGCAACATACATACTGGCCAATTACCTGTAACCAGAAATACCCTCCCTGGATACAAACTATCTTTATACACAATACCTCAGGCTAGTAAATAAATTGCTTGGAGCATTTAGTTATTAAAGGGTCACTAAAGGAATTTTTTTTTTTAGCCAAATGGCTTCCTTTACCTTACTGCAGTCCTGGTTTCATGTCCTCATTGTTCGTTTTTGCTTTCATGTTGCTGTAAATCCTCTCTGTTCTGGACACTTCCTGGTTGCCTGTTTCCTGATAACCACAGTACTGGGAGATTTCTCACGGTGGTCACTAATCAAGGAGGTGTGTGTAAAACGAAACTGGATTGGTGCTGAGGAGTTTTAGACAAAGTATCACTGCTCTCTATTGGCTGACTGCCCTCTAGTGGCTCTCTGTACATCAGAGAACCAGCAAACAACAGCAAAAACGAAACTACACTGCAGGCACATTATATGATTGTTTTTTTATCTATTTTTAATCATTTTTAAAAGGAATCAGTTAACTATTATGTCTCTATGTCCTGTAAACAGTCATTTCAGCTAAAAAAATGTTTTCCTTTAGTGACCCTTTAAGAAAATGATTAGTTTCCCATAATTGGTGTTAGAGGTAGGAATAGTACCCCATCTAGAGCCCCATCTTTGGTATCAGTAGAAGGAATTGTGCCCCCTTGTTTGTATTATTGAGAGGAATAGTGCCCTGCCATTTATATTATTGGGAGAAATAGTGCCCTGTCATTTATATTATTGGGAGGAATAGTGCCCTGCCATTTATATCAATAGAAGGAATAGTGCCCTATCATTTATATCAATGGAAAGAATAGTGCCCTGCCATTTATATCATTGGGGGGAATAGTGCCCTGCCATTTATATCATTGGGGGGAATAGTGCCCTATAATGTATATCAATAGAAGGAATAGTGCCCTATCATTTATATCAATGGGAGGAATAGCGCCCTATCATTTATATCATTGGGGGGAATAGTGTCCTATCATTTATATCACTGGAAGAAATAGTGCCCTGCCATTTATATCATTGGGGGAATAGTGCCCTATCATTTATATCAATGGGAGGAATAGCGCCCTATCATTTATATCAATGGAAGGAATAGTGCCCTGCCATTTATATCATTGGGGGGAATAGTGCCCTATCATTTATATCAATGGGAGGAATAGTGCCCGTTTATTTATATCATTGGGAGGAATAAGTGCCCTACCATTTATATCATTGGGGGAATAGTGCCCTGCCATTTATATCAGTGGGAGGATTAGTGCCCTATCATTTATATCAATGGAAGGAATAGTGCCCTGCCATTTATATTATTGGGAGGAATGATGCCCTGTCATTTATATCAATGGAAGGAATAGTGCACTGCCATTTATATAATTGGGAGGAATAGTGCCCTGTCATTTATATCAATGGGAAGAATAGTGCCCTGCCATTTATATCATTGGGAGGAATAAGTGCCCTGTCATTTATATCATTGGGGGGAGTAGTGCCCTGCCATTTATATCAATGGGAGGAATAGTGCCCTATCATTTATATCAATGGGAGGAATAGCGCCCTATCATTTATATCAATGGAAGGAATAGTGCCCTGCCATTTATATCATTGGGAGGAATAAGTGCCCTGCCATTTATATTATTGGGAGGATTAGTGCCCTATCATTTATATGAATGGGAGGAATAGTGCCCTATCATTTATATCAATGGAAGGAATAGTGCCCTGCCATTTATATCATTGGGGGGAATAGTGCCCTGTCATTTATATCAATGGGAGGAATAGTGCCCTGCCATTTATATTATTGGGAGGAATACGTGCCCTGCCATTTATATCGAATGGGGGGAATAGTGCCCTGCCATTTTTATAATTGGGAGGATTAGTGCCCTATCATTTATATCAATGGGAGGAATAGTGCCCTGCCATTTATATTATTGGGAGGAATAGTGCCCTGCCATTTATATTATTGGGAGAAATAGTGCCCTGCCATTTATATCAATGGGAGGAATAGTGCCCTATCATTTATATCAATGGGAGGAATAGTACCCTGCCATTTATATCATTTGTTGGAATAGTGCTCTATCATTTATATCAATGTGAGGAATAGTGCCCTATCATTTATATCAATGGAATGAATAGTGCCCTGCCATTTATATTATTGGGAGGAATAGTGCCCTACCATTTATATCAATGAGAGGAATAGTGCTCTATTATTTATATCAATGGGAGGAATAGTGCCCCATCACTGGTGTCAGTGAGAGAAATAGTGCTTCCTCACTTTGTCAATGGCAGAAAGTGTGCCCAACTGTTCGTACAGTTGGGAGGAATAATGCCCCAAGAGTAGCAAAGGGCCGCACCCAGACCATGGGCTGCAGTTTGGAGATCACTGCGTTAAAGCAATGCTGTATCCAATTATCCATTCAGTGCACAAATCCAAGCTCTCATATCATTATTATTATTATTTTATATATCCAAAATATAGAACTTAGATGCTCTGAAGCAGGGATCTCCAAACTACGACCCTCCAGCTGTTGCGGAACTACGTGTCCCATGAGGAATTGTTAAACTCTGACATTCATAGACATGACTAGGCATGATAGGAATTGTAGTTCCTGAACAACTGGATGACCATGGTTTGGAGACCCCTGTTCTAAAGGATGGATCATTGATGCTGAAAATTTTAGACTCCAAGATTATGAGTTGTTTGTGGAGATGAATGCGCTGTTGGAGTTTCTAAGATAACAAAAGGATGTTTCTAGTAATGCTAGCATGCAATTCATATATGTGAATGTCCCCAATGTTCTCTTTTATATTGCTAACGGTGTCCCCACTTGACACATTCTGTTCACTTCCTGTACTGGGGCCATAGTGAAGGGATTACTGGGTTACAGACGGCAATAGAAAATGTATTTCTAATCCTTCCTTAACCTATTCAAAAAAGTATTGAAGGTGGTGTTCCATTCTAAGGGAGATAAGGCATTTTAGAAGTGTACTTATTCTGTTAAGAAAAAATAAAGCAATTTGCTACACTTTGGATTAAAATGCGATTGAAGTTGAACAGGTGTGTTTATGTTCTGTGTATCTGGTGTTATGATATTTCTTTCTTATTACTATTGCCAAAAATTGTAATTCATTTCTTTGTGGAAGGCGTTTGGGTGCGCTCACAAGTCCGCAATGTAGCAAGCTTCTAGGAAGCAGGTGTTTTCCAATAGGATTCCAGATCAGCTTTGCTGTCCCTTTGATCGCACTATTTTCTTCTTTTATGATCAAGGCGGAAGCATTTAAGAGAAAATCTGTCAGCTTTGGAAGGAACATAATCAAACATTTGCTTTACATTGAGGGAGGATTCAGGGTAGCCTTGAAGTGCTAAAACACAAACAGACATTCTCAAAAATGATTGTTTAGAAATCCAAAAGTTATGTGTAATGAATTTAGATTAAACTGATGACTACATTTTTCAGAGGCCCCTTTTTGTACTCGTAGCGGGATGTGTGGCTGTGAAGTATCATTCTTACCACCCTTTTATGACCATTGCATTCTGTTATGAACAAAGTAGCAGAATGCTTTTAAATGGCTTATCTATTAGTGAAAAGTTGTGTCCAGTGCTGAACTTTGTTTTAAACTTGACATTAGTGAAATGGCCATTTAGTATAGCAGTCCTCAAACTATTATTAGTCTCTCTTTCTATTTATAAACTAGCATTTGTAATTCCAGTGAAATTGTGTCCTCCTCTTGCCTTTATCTCTGTTTTTCCCAATGGTATAATGATAGCTGGAACCCAAGAAGAAGTGAAGCCCAGAAGTTATCTGTGATAAGTAGGTTATGACTAAGGCCTTGTAGGCTGAAACCCGTCAACTGTTCTTATTTGCGTTTGTTCACTGTGGCTTGTCAATAAAAACAAAGGGCCAGATTCAGAGAAGAAGTACGCCGGAGTATCTGCTGATACTCCGGCGTACTTTCAAATTTGCCACGTCGTATCTTTATTTGTAATTCACAAACAAACATACGACGGCATTTGGCTAAGATCCGACAGGCGTACGAAGCCGTACGCCTTCGGATCTTAGGCTGCAATACTTTGGCGGCCGCTGGGTGGAGATCGCGTCGTTTTCCGCGTCGGGTATGCTAATTAGCTGTTTACGGTGATCCACGAAGGTACACGCGTTCGTCGCATTCTCTTACGTCGTCGCTAGTTGGCTTTTCGCGTCGCAAAGTTACGGCTGCTATTTAGGTGGTGTAACAATAGACAGCCCATGTTAAAGTATGGCCGTCGTTCCTGCGTCGAATTTCAAATATTTTTTTTTTTTGCCATTAGCGTATGATAGTCCTCCCAGCCTCATTTGCTAGTGATTGGTGGTTGGCAAGGATATTGCTTGCTCTCTTGGAACCTGGAGGATGAACTCTTCGTCCAGGAGGTTGTCATGTAGATCTACTGTTCTGATAATTGGGGAGCTGTTCCTTTGAATCTGCTGCTATGGTACTCAGACATGGCATGTGCTTGACACTATTGCCTGGCATATAGATTTTGAATGTTGGTGGGCATGTGGAGCTTATATTTGTGGTAGCTGGTTGGCAAGTAGATCAGCTCCAGTGGTTGGTGTTTGAAATGCTTTTAACTTTTCTTGCTGGCAAGTGGTTGGCAACAAAACCTCTTATCCTTCAGGACTGCTGTCTGCGTTGATACTGGTTAGCAAGCAAACCTACAGGTCTAGATAGCAAGTAATTCCCAAACAGATCTCAAAGCACTAATCTTATGCCCTGTACATACGATCAGATTTTCAGTCGGAAAAACCTTGGATGGTTATTCCGACAGAATTCTGCTCAAGCTTGGCTTGCATACACACGGTCAAAAGTTCTCTGAACTTTCGTCCATCAAGAACGCAGTGACGTACAACACTATGACGAGCCGAGAAAATTAAGTTCAATGCTTTCAGGCATGCATTGAATTGTTTCCAAGAATGCGTCGGAGTTGCTACAGATGATCGGATTTTCCGATAGGAATTATTCCAGTCGGAAAATTTTAGAACCAGCTCTCAATCTTTTGCTGGTAGAAATTCCGACAGCAAAAGTCCGATGGAGCATACACACGGTCGGAATTTCTGTTCAAAAGCTCACATCAGACTTTTGCTCGCTGAATTTCCGATCGTGTGTACGGGGCAATAGTGTTTATCCCGTTGTTATTGTCTATTATATTGCAAGCGAACCTCCAAATTCTAGACTTTTGAATCAAAGGAGTGGCAAGTAGATTCTGTATGTTGGCTGTTAGTGTTGGCATATGTATCTCATACTGGTGGCAAATTATATAGCGCCAGTGGATGGTGTTTGGAATGCATTTGACTTGTCCTGCTGACTATTAGTTGGCACACCAAGGGGCAGATCCACAGAGATCTGCACCAGCGCAGCGTATGGGAGATACGCTACGTCGCTGTAACTTACTTTGCCATACTTCGAATACACAAAGTTTTCACGCTGTAAGTTACGGTGGCGTAGTGTATCTCTGGCGGCGGAATTCAAATCGGCGATTAGGGGGCGTGTTTCATTTAAATGAAGCGCGTCCCCGCGCCGAATGAACTGCGCATGCGCCGTCCCTAAATTTCCCGCCGTGCATTGCGCTAAATGACGTCCATCCCGATTCACGGACGACTTACGCAAAAAAAAATAAAAAATAAAAATAAACGCGGGAACGACGGCCATACTTAACATGGCAAGTCTAACTATACGCCGCAAAATCTCAGCTTTAACTATACGCCGGAAAAAGCCGACTAGAGACGACGTAAAAGAATGCGACGGCCGCGCGTACGTTCGTGGATTGTCGGAAATAGCTCATTTGCATACCCGACGCGGAAAACTACGCAAACTCCACCCAGCGGACGCCAGAGTATTGCATCTAAGATCCGAAGGCGTACGAACCGTACGCCTGTCGGATGTAACCCAGATGCCGTCGTATCTTGGTTTGAGGATTCAAACTAAAGATACGACGCGGGAAATTTGAAATTACGCCAGCGTATCAGTAGATACGCCGGCGTACTCTCTCTGTGGATCTGCCCCCAAGTCTCTTATTCTTTAGGACTGCTGATTCCATTGACACCGGTTTGCAAGTAGACCTTCACGTCTAGATAGCAAATGATAGACAAGCAGGCCCCAAAACACTTGACTGTATTTAAGGGGCTGATAAGCAAAATCATTTTCACAAGATCGAGTTGATATCAAATGAACCTCTAAGTTTTGGACTTAGAAATGAATAAATGACAAAGAGGTGTCCTGCCTCGGTGGCTTGTAGCAAACTGCCTTTGCAGTTGGTTCCATGGGTTACTTCGAGAAACAGCTTCTAGGAGTTTTTCAATAACGCAATAAACAAATTTGAGTTCCTTTTTGCTCACTAGAACTGCTGCTTACACATTTTGGCAGCAACAATGAACTCATTTTGGATATATTCAAAGATATTTGTGGCATCTAGTAGTAAACTTTCATCAAGTCTGTCCCCACTTATCAAAAATCTGAATTTTCTCCCCGTTTTAGGCTCTTCATTTTAAGAAATAATACCAAAAATGGCCCCACTGGACATTTGTTTCCAAGAGAGGGTATGACTGCTTATTTTGTAGACGTGTAAAGCTTTATGGATGCTAAAATTTGGCCAATGAAGGATAGAACGTTTTTTTTTTTTTTTTGCCATGGCAAAGTGGTTACTTTATAGAGAAAATAGTTAAAGTGGCAATCGCTGGGATTCAAAAATTGTACCCCACGTGTTGTGGAATTGGGTTGTTGTAACAATCGAGGAAAGCATTGTAGCAGGTAGATATAGATATAAATTGAAAGGGTCTTATTTCAGTGGCAGTCACAAGATCATGTCACCTGTGGGTAGAGCTGGGCGATTTTTTTCCCCTAAAAAATGTTTTATTGATGGACACCGCGCCGGTCCTGAGGATCTGCAAGCAGGAGTTTTTAGGCTTCGGCATAGTCCGCGGTGTCCGGGCTTGCGGCCTTTCCCAGGATCGTGGTGGATTGACTTCCCCCCTGCACACCCCGGAGAGGCCACCAAGGCAGGAGGGACACAGGAGGGTCAGTTGTGAGGGTCTGCACCCGGTAGCAGGAGAACTCTAGCGCCGGTCCTGAGGAGCTGCGGGCAGGATTTTTCAGGCGAGGCCGTGGCTTCGGCCTAGTCCACGACGGCCGGCCTCGCTGCCTTTTCCCAGGATCGCTGTGGATTGACTTCTCCCCTGCACACCCCGGAGAGGCCACCATGGCAGGAGGGACACAGGAGGGTCACTTGTGAGGGTCCACACCCGGTAGCAGGAGGACTCTAGCACCGGTCCTGAGGAGCTGCGGGCAGGATTTCTTAGACGAGGCCGCGGCTTCGGCCTAGTCTGTGACGGCCGGCCTCGTGGCACTTTCCCGGGAATGAGTGAATTCTCCCCTGCACACCCCGGAGAGACTATCAAGACAGGAGGGACACTCTATTTTTTGAAAATATGAATCGATTTGACCTACCAACTCGATTTTTAAATCAAATGAATTTTTTTCCCAGCCCTACCTGTGGGTCAGCATTTTAGTCCAGGAACAAGATTGCTGATGTTGGATGGTGCTGGCCTCCTGGGGCGAAATGATTATGAAGGCATTGTCAGGGAATATTCTCTAATCTCTTTATGATATAAATTGTAGTAGAGTATCCTAACATGTCTTATTTTAACATGGACATCTTTAAATTGTCTTTAGTGCATTATATTTTCTATAATTCCAGTGATTGCAGCAGGATGGGTGTTTCCTGTTGAACTGTGTCTTTACATTACAATAAATCAGGCCCCGAGGCTGTGGCTCTCACTTTACTTTCACTGCCATGATTACACTTAATATGAAAAGTCCTTTTCGGATGAAAGTCTTGACGCGCCTCAAGGTAACACACATGAAGGTTTTGTCCTCAAATAGCAGTTTCAGGATGTCAGGTTAATATAATTTGTGTAATGGTTACATAGATTCAAAATCTGTCTTCTATTTCATCCCCTCCATGGAGAGCTAACGCTTCTGCCTAAGGCACTGCTGAGATAATAACTTTATTTTTCTCAAATTCGTTCATTTGGAAGATTTGGATGTTACTTCTGTCATTCTGTAAAAAACTGGAACTACAAGGACACCTATGATTGCATCTCCTAGACCTTCAGCAATAAGTAGACAGGCTAAATTTTTAGTAGCTTCAGGGGTAACTATAGGCATTAAACTAAATCTATCCTTAAAATATTTGTGTTACATAAATAAATAGGGTAAGCATCAAAATGAATAAAAAAGTGTGAAAAACTGCGCTAAATACAGATGAAATAGCAATTATACATACATGAAATAAAATTGATGAAATAAAAGCAGCGATTATCCTGTCTGATATAAAACATAGTATAACATGTAAATAGAAAATAAAAATTGTGCTAGATCATGAAGGTCATGGGGGTCTTTCACACGGGCAGACCATATGTCTGCTTTTTCATCCATCCGTGTACAGATGAAAAAGGAACATACATTGGTCCCTATAAGATCGCGGGTGTCAGCGGATAAACATCTGCTGACACTCGATCTTGCCCGGTGCCGAAAATTTTACGTTGTTTGCCTAAGTCGTTCGCGAATAGGGCTTCGCGTAAATTACGTTCACGTCAAAAGCATTGACTATTTGCGACGTGATTAGGAGCATGCGCACTGGGTTACGTTCACAGACGGCGCATGCGCCGTTCGTTAGAGACGTCATTTACGTAGGGTCATGTTTTATTTGCATAAAACACGCCCACCTCTTCTCAATTTGAATTTGGCGCGCTTACGCCGACAGATTTACGCTACGCCGCCGTAACATAGGGCGCTGGTTCTTTGTGAATCCAGCCCCAGCCTCACTAAGTTACGGCGGCGTAGCGTATCTCAGATACGCTACGCCCGCACAAACTTACGGCGGGCTTTCTGAATCTAGCCCATAGTTTGCACATGTAGTGCAACGTGGAGTAAATAACCCCCATTGTCTCCCATTAAAAGGAAAAGAGGTAAAATGGTTAATTCGCTGTGCTTAGTGAGGTTATCATGTTTAAAGGCTTTCCATGATGTTGGAGCCCCTCAAATGTTGGCCATGGTGCTGCGTGTTATTTGTAAGGAGAGCTCCCGCTTTCTATATGAACATATGGAATTTATGTATACCGATCAAGTTAAAGTGATTTTTCTTTTTATTGTCCGAAAACAGATCAAGGAGAAAGAGAAACCTGATCACATCAGAGGAGAGGATTAGGCTCAGGTCTTATGGCCGAGAGCCAGGAAGGGTATTGCAAGTGTACAGACTCCCTAGAGCAGCATATTTCAGAGATGCCATTTTCACATCTCATGCATCAACCTGAACAGGCTGCGACATGAAATATCTGGAACATCTTGCTCCGCGAAGTACATTTTTTTTCCCCCATAATTTTCTTTAACCCAATTCGAACTTGGGGTCCCCCAAGTCTATGACCTTTGATTTCAGAAGGAATGTTCTGACATACAAAGCTAAAAAGAAGGTTTATACTACTAAAGAATACTTTGAACACATTCATTCTGATTCATAGAGCTGTCTGAGAGATGAAGTGTATCACAGTCTTTGTTGGCTTAAAGTAGTTATGAAGTTCATTTATCATATACACATTTCTGAGTACATATATATGTGGTTTTTATAAATCCATATGCACGTTTGAAAGAACAAAAACTTGCCATTTATGTGTTTTCCAGTTTGTTATAGTGGAGGTTCACCCGGAAATAACGTTTTTTAACCTTAGATTCCTGCTCATTTTGTCTAGGGGAATCGGCTAGTTCTTTTTAAATCAAAGCTGTACTTACCGTTTTAGAGATGCATCTTCTCCGCCGCTTCCGGGTATGGGCTGCGGGACTGGGCGTTCCTATTTTGATTGACAGTCTTCTGACAGGCTTCCGACGGTCGCATCCATCGCATCACGATTTTCCGAAAGTAGCCGAACGTCGGTTGCGCAGTATAGAGCCGCACCGACGTTCGGCTTCTTTCGGCTACTCGTGACGCGATGGATGCGACCGTCGGAAGCCTGTCAATCAAAATAGGAACGCCCAGTTCTGAAGACTATACCCGGAAGCGGCGGAGAAGATCGCTCTCTAAAACGGTAAGTACAGCTTCGATTTTAAAACAACTAGCCGATTCCCCTAGACAAAATGAGCATCAATCTAAGGGTAAATTTTTTTTATGGGTGAACTCCCGCTTTAAGTGCAGGTCACATGATTACTATTCATGCCAGAACAGTTTACACGCCTGCAGGTGGGCATGTACAGAGAGGGGCCATCACATCATTGCAGCTTCACAAAGAGGAGGCTAGAAAGCCACCATCAATCAAGGGAGGCGAGATGGGCAGGGGCTTGGTCTTATGCCTTGTACACACGACCGGTTTTCATGACGAGAAAACTGCCATTTTTTATATTGGTCGTGAAAACCAGTCGTGTGTATGCTCCCTAGCAGTTTTCTCGACTAAAAAACTGCCCACAATTTTTTTTAGACCACCTCTCTTTTTTCTCGGTGTGTTTCCCGTCAGTCTTTTTCTCGTCACAAAAACGGTCGTGTGTATGCTTTTCCGAGGGGAAAAAAAATGTACATGCTCAGAATTAAGTATGAGACGGAAGCGCTCGTTCTGGTAAACTAGCGTTTGGAATTGAGATATCACATTTGTCACGCTGTAACAGTCCGAAAAGCATGAAAACTGAAAAGCACGAATCGTCTCTCATCAAACTTTTACTAACACGAAGATCAGCAAAAGCAGCCCAAAGGGTGGCGCCATTTGATAGGAACTTCCCCTTTATAGTGCCGTCGTACGTGTTGTACGTCACCACGCTTTGGTCGGACGTTTATTTGCACGAACGTCTGAAAGCAAGTCAGGCTGGAGAGGAATCACATTGGGAAAATGTTTTTCCTGCCGAGAAAAATGGTTGTGTGTACGAGGCATTAAACTGATTACAGAAGATTCAGGCACCCTGTTCATTTGCACAGTGTGCCTATATCTAACAGCAGGGTGGCAGAGGACATAACTAACCTGGCTAGTTTGGATTGGCTGCCTTGCTTAGTGTGGCCAGTTTACTACCAGAAAGAAGGGAACTGGCAGGATCAACCAGGTAATAAAGAAGCCCTGCAGGCACAAATTAAACAGTGATAATACAAAGCTCATAGGAACCCCTTACAGAAACGGAATTTCTTTTTCTTGAGGAAGCAAGTGATGAAACGCGTTGGCGCAGAATTTGTGACATTTTCACGCTGGATTGGAAGTGAGGTCATTTTGCATGGTTGGTGATGCAAGTAGCGCGCTGGTATTTATAATTATCCAGAAACAGAAAAAAGCTTTTTTATTTCTAAGGTTACAAACATGTAAATGAGGCCCAGGCGAATCTATAAGCATAGGTCAAAAAAAGGGGGGAGGGGGTTGGGACTTTCACGGCACTGATAGGAAACCAGGTAGGTGTAAAAAAAAAAATGATTTACATAAAACAGTTTACAGATTAAAAACAATTAGGGACAGACCCCACAGATCAAAATTGGGTATACAACCAACTATGTCAAATGAGTGGAGCCAAAAAACCTTCGACCGGTTTCGCGGCGATGCCGCTTCTTCAGGAGGTTTTTTAGAACCCTCCTGAAGAAGCGGCATTGCCGCGAAACCGGTCCTATGCTTATAGATTCGCCTGGGCCTCAAGCAGCCTATGGCTCTTTAACTATTGGGTCACACCATTTACATATTAAACGGGATGCTGGCATAATTAAATTGTTTGTATTACTAGCCTAATTGAGGCAATACTCGCCCTTTTCGACTAAGGTTACAAACACTGTAAATAGACTCACCAGTAAATATTTTCTTTATATATGGCCAAAATACACTTACAGGCTTTGCAATGCACTGCTACTGACTCCTTCTTGGTAGGGGAGCCGGCTTCCTGAGTGCTTCATAGTGAGGAGGAGGAAAGAGGAGAGGCCTTCTGCTGGGGCTATATGTTTATGTGAACACAGTGCCAGCCAAGAGCACAAAGATGGCTCCCTGGGACCATGTAATAGGACAGGGCCAACCGAAAAACTAGAATTAGTGAAGAGAGATTTTGGAAAGATCTAATGCAAAGAATCTACAAGCTTAAAAAGTAAAAAAAAAAAGTAAGTGATGAAGTCTGAAGCACTAGATGCAATTTACATGTGGGGGTTTAATAACACGTAATCCCATAACCCAAAATCTAAATTTAACCTCCCTGGCGGTATGATTCTTTCAGAAAAAACATGCTGAAAGCGGTACCATTATTTGCAAGGAAATTTGGCGTTTTATATTGTAGGTCTGTCATTTTTAGAAATAACTCACTTAAATCTGACCAAACAAGCTTCTAATAGGCATCCCGGGTATGACATTTTTTTAAAAACAAAATTATAAATTATAATATAATAAATAATTATAAATAATTATAACAAATAATAATATAATTATAATAAAAAATATTCAATAATGTAATCAAATCAAAATCACTGAAATTTGCTCAGTTGCAGAATTGTTGCTGTCATTATTTTTTTTTTTTTATGACGAATTTCCCTACAAATCGCTATCGCACAATTCTGCAAGTGATTATAATTTATTATTGCTGTTTTTAGCTGATCTAAAACTATTTTTGACATAAAGGGACACTTTTGGTTGCTATGGACAATCTACAGTTTGCAGGGAGAAAGAAACGTTTTTATTATACAAAATGACATGCATGACACAGGACAGACCACTAGGGACAAGGGGGGTGTGTTTTTTTTACATACAGTACTGTAATCTATAAGATTACAGTATACTGTATGTATAGTGTTTGTTTACTTTTTTGAATTTGGCGCCGTTCTCCGTCCCCGTGCGTCGTAACGTCGCAGGGAACGGAGATCGGCGTCACACGGAGGCACTGTGTGAATCGAGCGAGGACCTGCTCGCTCACACAGCGCGGTGGCATCGCTGGATCCAGGGACAAGGTAAGTAAAACTCCCTGTACATCCAGCGAGGCGAGCCCGAGTCTGACTCGGGGTTACCGATCCTAGCCCAAAAATCTCACCCCGAGTCAGACTCGGGAACACCGCCCAGGAGGTTAAAGCGGAGTTCCACCGAAAAAAAATATATTAAAAGTCAGCAGCTACAAATACTGCAGCTACTGACTTTTAGTATATGGACACTTACCTGTCCTGGGCACTCACGCAATGTCGGGTCCCGAAGCTGATTTGTCCCTCAGCTCTCGGGAGCTGCCGCCGCCATCTTCGGTAAGGGAATATGAATGATATCACAAAAAACATTTCTTTCACTCATGGTTGGTGTTTGGCTGAAGCCATTTATTATCAATCAACTGTGTTTACTCTTTTTAAAAAATCATAATGACAACAGAAACTGCCCAAATGACCCTGATCAAAAGTTTACATACCCCAGTTCTTAATACCGTGTATTGCCCCCTTTAACATCAATGAAGTTTGAAGTCTTTTGTGGGATTTGTGGATGAGGCTCTTTATCTTCTCAGATGGTAAAGCTGCCCATTCCTCTTGGCAAAAAGCCTCTGGTTCCTGGAAATTCTTGGGCTGTCTTTCATGAACTGCATGTTTGAGCTCTCCCCGAGTGGCAACTGAGATGGCCACTCCAGAACCTTCACTTTATTCTGCCGTAGCCAATGACAGATCAAATTGGCCTTGTGTTTTGGATCATTGTCATGTTGGAATGGCCAAGTCCGTCCCATGCGCAGCTTCCTGGCTGATGAGTGCAAATGTTCCTCCTGTATCTTTTGATAACATCATACTGCATTCACCTTGCCATCAATTTTGACCAAATTTCCTGTGCCTTTGTAGCTCACACATCCCCAAAACATCAGCGATCCACTTCTGTGTTTCACAGTAGGAATGTCGTACCTTTCATCATAAGCCTTGTTGACTCCTCTCCAAATGAAGCGTTTATGGTTGTGGCCAAAAAGCCCAATTTTGGTTTCATCACTCCAAAGGACTTTGTGCCAGAAGGTTTGAGGCTTGTTTCTGTGCTGTTTAGCATATTGTATGTGGGATACTTTGTGGCATTTGTGTAGTAATGGCTTTCTTCTGGTGACTTGACCATGCAGCCATATTTCTTCAAGTGCCTCCTTGTTGTGCATCTTGAAACACCCACACCACATGTTTTCAGAGAGTCCTGTATTTCACCTGAAGTTATTTGTGGGTTTTTCTTTGCATCCCAAAAAAAAATTCCTGGCAGTTGTGGCTGAAATTTTAGTTGGTCTACCTGACCGTGGTTTGGTTTCAACAGAACCCCTCATTTTCCACTTCTTGATTAGAGTTTGAACACTGCTAATTGGCATTATCAATTCCTTGGATATCTTTTTATATCCCTTTCCTGTTTTATACAGTTCAACTACCTTTTCCCCGCAGATCCTTTGACAATTCTTTTGCTTTCCCCATGACTCAGAATCCAGAAATATCAGTGCAGCACTGGATGAAAGATGCAAGAGTCTGTCAGGAGTCCAGAAACTCATTGACCTTTTATACACACACACTAATTACAAGCAAACAGATCAACGGTGAGGATGGTTAACTTTAATAGCCATTCAAACGAGCTGCGGTGGCTCAACGCGATTGGCACTGCGCTGACAAGCCATTCACCTCTGCAGCTAGGGGTTCGGATCCCGGTCTCGGCTACATGTGAATTGAGTTTGGTGGTCTCAGCCCGGCTCCCGGTGGGTGTGCGGTGCGAGGTAAGCCTGCGCTTAGTACGCCCACCCCCTCCCACAAAAACCACCACACTTACACGCACTCGAAATTGGGTTAACATGCACGCACTTTGACCACGCGGTCTCTAAAAAGAGAGGCGAAGGACTAACGGGGCTGGTTGAGCGGGCAAATCCTCTCACTCCCTTATAGGGAGTCCCTCTGCCCCGTTGGGCTTCAAAGCGGAGCAGGTAGGGCGGGCTGTGTGGGAGGACCCCCTCACACACCCGCCATTGCCACCCGGGGCATGGAGAAAGGTGGTAGATTGCCTCTGGGGGAGGCCTGCCTACTCCCAACTCCTGCAGTCCGGCTCCTCTCTCGAGTACACGCACAAAATACACTTTAAAAAAATAAAATAAAATAGCCATTCAAACCCCTTTGTGTCAACTTGTGTGCATGTTATCAGGCCAAAATCACCAGGGTGTGCAAACTTTTGATCAGGGTCATTTGGGTAATTTCTGTTGTGATTATGATTTAAAGTAGAGTAAACACAGTTGATTGATAATACATGG
Organism: Rana temporaria; assembly: GCF_905171775.1. Classification (NCBI taxonomy): domain Eukaryota; kingdom Metazoa; phylum Chordata; class Amphibia; order Anura; family Ranidae; genus Rana; species Rana temporaria. The sequence goes on from NC_053494.1 coordinate 47,183,019, forward strand.
CTTCAGCCAAACACTAACCGTGAGTGAAAGAAATGTTTTTGTGTTATCATTCATATTCTGTGAAAAATGGCCAAGAAATCCTAAATTCTGCCTGGGTATGTAAACTTATGAGCACAACTGTAACAAGCATGCTTGACTGCATATACAGACCAATTTTACTGTTGTGGGTTTAGTAACACTTTAAGTCGGCCATAGATGGACCGAAATTTGGCCAGTATAGCAGGACCAATAGATGCCTTTTTCTGACTGGTTCTCTTTAAATTAAATTGTGCCTGGTCCCCTGGTAGCAGTTCTGTATAGTAGCACTCAAGGAAAAGGCATGTGACGTTTTCAGAGTATTAAAATACGTTATGATGATTTCACAATTTTTGCTACTCATCATAAGTAAAATGCAGTCCACTTGAATTGTTCCCATATGGAACAGGATCTTGTTATAATGTCAGACTTTCAGAATTTTGATGGAAGCATTTTCCCTTGCGCATTTCCGGAGATTTTTCTGGCAGGTGTCTGGTGTGACATATAGAGGAGGGTGGGGACTGTCTGCATTATTCAATTCATGCTTTGAAAAAATATGGTCCCCTGGGAAATTCACTGTCTGGATGTCTGTCTTTCTCTAAACCTTATGCCGCGTGTACACGACCGTTTTTCATGGCGTGAAAAATTAAATTTTTTTAAATGGTCATTAAAAACGATTGTGTGTGGGCTTTCATGACGTGAAAAATGGGCATTAAAAATTTAGAACACGCTCTAATTTTTCGCGTCGTGAAAAGCGGTCGTGTGTAGGCTTTAACGACGAGAAAAAACACGCATGCTCAGAAGCAAGTTATGAGACGGGAGCACTCGTTCTGGTAAAACTAGCGTGCATAATGGAGATAGCACATTCGTCACGCTGTAACAGACTGAAAAGCGCAAATCGTCTTTCACCAAACTTTTACTAACACGAAATCAGCAAAATCAGCCCAAAGGGTGGCGCCATATGAATGAAACTTCCCCTTTATAGTGCCGTCGTACGCTTTGTACATCACCGCGCTTTGCTCGAGCATTTTTTTTTCACGATCGTGTGTATGCAAGACATGCTTGACAAGAATCACGTCGAAAAAAACGTAGTTTTTTCTAGAGTATTAAAAATGGCCGTGTGTACGCGGCATTTAGAGTTTCCATCAAAGAGAAACTGTCAAGTACAAGCTCCAAGGCTGTCATGATTGTCTTTGCTTTGCTACCTAGTGAGCCACTGACCAGAAACAAGCAAGTACCCAGTGTTCCAATGCCTGATATTCAGTGCCAAACCAGAGACTCAGCAAGGAAAGACGAAAGTGTGATGACAGCTTGGAGTTTGAACTCGCCAATGACACCTTTTATATATTTGTTTTAACCACTTCATTACTGGGCACTAAAACCCCCTTCCTGCCCAGACCAATTTTCAGCTTTCAGCGCTGACGCATTTTGAATGACAATTGCGCAGTGATACAATGCTGTACCCAAATTATATTTTTATCATTTTTTTCCCACAAATAGAGCTTTCTTTTGGTGGTATTTGATCACCTCTGCGGTTTTTATTTTTTGCGCTATATACAAAAAAAGACAAAAAATAAAATTTTGAAAAAAAAACAAAATTTTTTACTTTTTGTTATAATAATAAAAAAAAATTTTTTTAAAAAACATTTTTTTCCTCAGTTTAGGCCGATACGTATTCTTCTACATATTTTTTGTAAACAAAATTTGCAATAAGCGTTTATTGATTGGTTTGCGCAAAAGTTATAGCGTCTACAAAATAGGGGATAGATTTATGATTTTTTTTTTTTTTTTACTAGTAATGGCGGCGATCTGCGTTTTTTTTTTTTTCAGGCCTGCGATATTGCGGCGGACATATCGGACACTTTTGACACTATTTTGGGACCATTCACATTTACACAGCGCTAAAAAATGCATTGATTACTATATAAATGTGACTGGCAGTGAAGGGGTTAACTCTAGGGGCGAGGAAGGGGTTAAATGTGTAAACTGGGAGTGATTGGAGTGATTGGAACGGATGAAGACGGTCCGTCTTCATCCGATTCCCCATAGGGGAGAGCGGAGGAGAGACAGGGCGGTCTCTGCACTGTGTGCGGGGACCGCCCTATCCGCCGACAGCTCAGCGGGGATTACGGAGGATCCCCGCTGAGCTTTTGCGGACACACGGAGCAGACACAAAAATGGTCCTCTCCGTGTGAAAGGACCCTAAGGGTCCTTTCACACGTGCGGACCGTTTTTTAGATCATTTTTTTTATCATCAGTTGATCAGTTTTTTATCATCAGTTGATCCGTTTTTCATCAGTTGTCATCCGTTTTTCTTCCGTTTTTCATCTGTTTTTTCATCCGTTTTTTTTTTTTTGTTAGAACTTTATTTTTATTACATATTTTGATGAAAACGGATGTTAGCGGATCGGATAGGGTTTTCTTCCGTTCAAAAAAACGGAGCTTAACGGAGACGGATGTTAACGGACGTTAGCGGATGCTCATCTGCTAACGTACGCTATCCCATTGGAAAGCATTGCAGTCCGTAAACGGACGTATGAAAAAAGGACGAACGGTCCGCACGACATCGTGGCTGCCAGGCACGCGCATCGGCTTCTCAGCGATGCGCCGGGCACAGTGTTTTCCCGCTGCGTGCCCCCAGCGGCGTGCGCGGGGAATGTAAATAGCAGGACGTCCAGGGACGTCCACCCGGCACTTGAGAGCCGCGCTGTGGACGTCTTTCGTCTATAGCGCGGGTCTCAAGTGGTTAAAGGGTTCTTTATAACCTAGAGATTGTACAGTTTGTTTCTGTTTGGCTAGTGTAGAGGGATTGTCATCTATTGGCGCACAACCGTACTTTCCAAAAGGTACTGCTGGGCTTGGATCTAAGACAATGCAATAAAGTGGTTGTAAAATTTTTTTATTTTTCCCCAAAAAGCGCATTGGAAAAATTGTTGCGCAAATACCGTGGGACATAAAAAGTTGCAATGAGCGTTATTTTATTCCCTAGGGTCTCTGCTAAAAAAAAACATGTATAATGTTTGGGGGTTCTGAGTAATTTTCTAGCAAAAAAAAAATGCATTTTACATGTAGAGAGGAGTGCCAGAATAGGCCCGGTATGGAAGTGGATAAAAAAAAATAATAAGCAGTAATGCACCTCAATGAATAAAAATAGGTCCTTTTTATATGATACAGTGAAATGCATTGAACAAGGTTTGCTGTAATGCAGCATTTTAATTACGGCTTGCGACTTCGTTTAACAGTTGCAAAGAAATCGCAAAAAAAGTAGTGCAGGAACATTTTTTAAAATTTGAACAGTTCCATTGTCGGCAACTGTCAAATTGCATGACATATCGCACTGGTGTGAATCAGGGCTAAGTCTAGACACAAACTTGACGTTTTCAGCTGTCTTGCATGAGTCTAGATGTCTTCTGTGTTTTTGTCTTTTAAAAGACCCGGTCACCAACCTTAGAAGTTGCCACCCTCCATACATAGGCCTCTCTTCTTCTGGGAGCATCTAATTACTGTCTGTGCTTGCCAAGCTCCTCGGTCCTTCCTTTCACCCCCCCCCCCCGCATAACCTTTCATGTAGTTGTTGGTGGAAAAGTAAAGGGAAATACTTGAGTGACAGCTCTGAGTCTCCTGGAGCTGCTGACATCACATCCAAGATCACGGCTCCCAGCAGCAATCTCAGATGTTTTGGAAGTCTACAAAAGGGGGGTTTTCTCAGGTAAATAACATGCCTAAAATTCATTACTCTGTCACTCTCTCCTGCTCTCTCCTCCTATTGGCACTGTGACAGGAAGTCAGGTAAATCTGTGGGTGTTGTCACAGATGGGAGATACATTTCTGCCTTGTTTAGACAATACACCAATTGTTTTTAGGCGTCGGCTGCAGAAGTAGCCAGAAAAGGTTTAAAGGCGTTGAAAAACTTCAGCTGTTCAGAATGAGGCAATTAAGGCCTCTATAAGTAATCCAGACGATTACCAATGATTGCTGCATCCTGAGGCTCTCTGTGTGAAGGAGAGCAGTAGCTGAAAGTCTTCTGAGGAGGTGATTGATTTTTCTGTGTGATAAAAATCAAAAGACTATTATTTTTCTGCTGTATGACCAGCAACGTCTGCCCAGCACTAGGCTGTGCCAGACTCCCTAGATAGCTTGCTGTGTGGTGAAGATAGATGCCCCAAGTGGCCAGGGTTTATTTTATGTTTCATTTTGTTTATGCTGTTTGGATGCTTGCACTTGTTTCCAAGATGGAAGAATAAACCAAAATCTTTGTTTTCAACCGTCTTCGACTACCTGCCTGTATAAATTCAGTGTGTAGTGAACCCATCCAGGGGATCACACACCCCGCTACCGAGCTAACCCCTTACAGCACCTTTACATGCAGCTGACCTGATTGACTCCTTGTGCTGCTTCTCCCTCTAATAGTCTGAGCTTTGCTATGCGGGGACTGCTAGAGGCTGATACCAAGTCAAATTCAGGTACTTATGCTACTTGATGCATACAGAGTTGCATTAAAGTGGAACTGAAGGAATTTTTCTAAATCTTGCAAGCAGGTAAGTCCTTTTGAGACGAAACGCGTCGGCTTGCATTAGACTGTGCCCCACATTGCTTTTAATATGATCACATTTTAGTACACATCTGTGCCTTGATGTATGTTCCCTTTTTTTATAAATCCCCCTTGTTTGACCTGCACCATATGGAGCTTTTCTTGTTTTTTCACTATCCTCATTTCGATTTCTGATGAGAACATCCATCATCTTTGACCGTTCGTTAGATTCATCCTCAACCGGGTTCAAGTTTGATCCTGCCCTGCACAGTGTCGGAGTCCTAGGATTCGGTCGTTATAAGCCTTATTGACTCACTGCCGCTAGCATGTGTGTCTACTTTGTCCGGTAATGCCGCGTACACACGATCGGAAATTCCGACAACAAAAGTTCGATGTGAGCTTTTGGTCGGAAATTCCGACCGTGTGTAGTCTCCATCGGAATTTCCGACAGCAAAAATTTGAGAGCTGGTTCTCAAAGTTCTTGTCGGAAATTCTGATCGTCTGTATGCAATTCCGATGCGCAAAAAAACATGCATGCTCGGAATCAATTTGATGCAGGCTTGGAATCATTGAACTTAATTTTTATCGGCTTGTTGTAGTGTTGTATGTCACCGCGTTCTTGACGGTCGGAATTTTGAGTGACGGTGTGTATGCAAGACAAGTTTGAGCCAACATTCCGTCGGAATTTCCGATCGTGTGTACGTGGCATTAGAGTACATATCTACATTATTTGGTGGGGGACACACTATTACTACGGGTGTTGTAAGGGCTCATCACATTTGATTATATCATTCCAAGGCCTGTTTTGGAGCGGAATGTATCTCTTCACATTTGTGGACATTCATTTGAATTATTCACTTAGTGATTGCAAGTTTCTATTGCTGTAACCTTGCAATCCTATTAACATCAATTGTATCAGTGGCGGCTGGTGCTCAATATTTTTTGGGGGGCACAAACAAGCAAAAAAACACACCAATTGCAGCCTCACTGTGCCCATCAATTGTCGCCACTGTGCCATCAAACGCAGCCACTGTGCCATCAATTGTCGCCACTGTGCCATCAATTGCAGCCACTGTGCCATCAAACGCAGCCACTTTGCCATCAACTGTCGCCACTGTGCCATCAATTGTTGCCACTGTTCCATTAATTGTTGCCACTGTGCCATCAAACGCAGCCACTGTGCCATCAAACGCAGCCACTTTGCCATCAACTGTCGCCACTATGCCATCAATTGTCGCCACTGTGCCATCAAACGCAGCCACTGTGCCATCAAACGCAGCCACTGTGCCATCAATTGTCGCCACTGTGCCATCAAACACAGCCACTGTGCCATTAATTGTCGCCACTGTGCCATCAATTGTCGCCACTGTGCCATCAATTGTCGCCACTGTGCCATCAAACGCAGCCACTGTGCCAATAATTGTCACCATTGTGCCATCAAACGCAGCCACTGTGCCATCAATTTTCACCACTGTGCCATCAATTGTCGCCACTGTGCCTATCAACTGTTGCCACTGTGCCCATCAATTGCCACCAGTTTGCCCCGTAAAATGCCGCCAGTTTGCCCCGTAAAATGCTACCAGTTTGCCCCCTGTAAAATGCCGCCAGATTGCCCCAAAATACCGCCAGTCGTCCCCCCCCCCCCCCCCGCCTGGCACTTACCTTTCTCGGGTCAGCCATCCTCCTCCACGATCCCTCGATGTCTTCTCCCGCCCTCGATGTCGCTTCAGCCAATCAGGGGACCGGTAACCAGACCCGGTGAACCTGATTGGCTGAGACGTGTGTCAGTGTTAACCAGGGAACGCACACCCTGTGCACCCTCTGCTTAACCATTTGGAAGCCGATTAGAGCCCACAGGCTGTAATCGGGATGCCTATCAGAGACGCTGGCTCTGATAGACACTTCCAAAACACACCCACCGCTGTTATTCAGATGGCCAGCGCTCTACAGGGGGCTGGCCACCTGAATAGTGGGCGGCAGCGGCGACAATACATAGATTCATGCAATGCATGAATCTATGTATTGTTGAGTGAGTGGGTGCAGGAGAGAGGAGGCGGCCCTCCTGCGCCCACTATGGACGCACCGCCACTGAATTGTATATATTATTATTTGTTTTGTATATTACATTTCTACTCTTGAGCCTCGTACACACGATAGGTTTACCAGAGGTCAACGGTCTGAAGGACCGTTGTCCTAGGTTAACCGATGAAGCTGACTGATGGTCCATCGCGCCTACACACCATCAGTTAAAAAAACGATCGTGTCAGAACGCGGTGACGTAAAACACAACGACGTGCTGAAAAAAACGAAGTTCAATGCTTCCAAGCATGCGTCGACTTGATTCTGAGCATGCGTGGATTTTTAACCGATGGTTGTGCCTACTAACGAACAGTTTTGACCTATCAGTTAGCAATCCATCGGTTACATTTTTAAAGCAAGTTGGCTTTTTTTTAACCGAAGGTTAACTAACCTATGGGGCCTACACACGATCTATTTTGACCGATGAAAACGGTCCTTCAGACCGTTATCCTCTGGCTATCCTATCATGTGTACAAGGCCTTACCCTTTCATGCACTGTATATTCCATTATACTTTTGAAGATTTTCAGCGCTACACTATGGGCCAGATTCACAAAAGAGATACGACAGCGTATCTCCTGATACGCCGTCGTATCTCTGAGATACGATTGTCGTATCGAAACCAATGACGTCCTTGCGACGTCATTTAGCGCAATGCACGTCGGGAAATTTTAGGGACGGAGCATGCGCAGTACGTTCGGCGCGGGAACGCGCCTAATTTAAATGGTCCCCGCCCCATTTGAATTAGGCGGGCTTGCGCCGGGCGGATTTACGATACGCCGCCGCAAGTTTACAGGCAAGTGCTTTGTAAATTAAGCACTTACGCTGTAAACTTGCGGCGGTGTAACGTAAATGGGATACATTACGCCACCGCAGCGTAACACATTTCTATGTGAATCTGGCCCTATGTTTTTATAAATACAATGGGCCAGATTCACAAAAGAGATACGACGGTGTATCTCCTGACACACCGTCGTATCTCTGAGATACGATTGTCGTATCTATGCGCCTGATTCATAGAATCAGGTTACGCATAGATAGCCCTAAGATCCGACAGGTGTAAGTGACTTACACCGTCGGATCTTAGGCTGCAATTCTAGGCCGGCCGCTAGGTGGCGATTCCATTGCGGTCGGCGTAGAATATGCAAATGACTAGTAACGCCGATTCACGAATGTCCGCTTTGCCCGTCACTGTAAATTGACGTCGTTTCCGTAGAGATACGTCGCGTAAAACTAAATCTGCCCTCTAGGTGGTCTAACCAATATTAAGTATGGCCGTCGTTCCCGCATCGAAATTTGAAATTTCACGTTGTTTGCATAAGTCGTCCGTGAATGGCGCTGGACGCCATTTACGTTAACGTCGAAACCAATGACGTCCTTGCGATGTCATTTAGCGCAATGCACGTCGGGAAATTTTAGGGACGGAGCATGCGCAGTACGTTTGGCGCGGGAACCATTTGAATTAGGCGGGCTTGCGCCGGGCGGATTTACGCTACGCCGCCGCAAGTTTACAGGCAAGTGCTTTGTGAATCAAGCACTTACGCTGAAAACTTGCGGCGGTGTAACGTAAATGTAATACGTTACGCCGCCGCAGCGTAGGGCGATTCTACGTGAATCTGGCCCAATACACCTACCTGTCTGCTTGCAGCAATCTGTGGCATGTAAACGCAGCTTACATTTCCATATATATCGTCCTGTAGTTCATATTTAACCCAGTGCAATACCAAGGCTTCAGCATCCAACATAGACTCCAGTATTGGACTGTTGGATGGGCCTTTGTTAGGGTTTTTTTTTTTACTTTTGCAGCTTATTCTTTCTTTTCCAAAACCATGGAGAGCTGCTAATCAGCAAAAATACAAAAATTCATGACTTTGATGATAATTGAGTCTGCGAACTTTGACAGATCAGTATTTAAACTTTTCCTGGGAAAAACATGGACATGGAGACTACACCCTTCTGAAAACATTAACTATTGTGCTAACAGACTGACTTCATCATTACTACTAAAGTCACTGACCTGGAGCAAGTATGCAGGAAAAGTGGAGAAAAGTCACAACACCTTGGGTCGGATTCAGCAACGTTTTACGCTGGCGTTTCCATAGATACGCCGCGTAAATTCAAAGCTGCGCCGGCGTATCTACTTTCTGTATTCAGAAAGCTAGATACGCCGACATTAGCCTAAGATCCGACTGGCGTAATTCTATTACGCCGTCGTATCTTAGGGTGCATTCTCACGCTGGCCGCTAGGTGGCGCTTCCGTTGTTTTCGGCGTAGAGTATGCAAATTACCTAGTTACGCCGATTCACAAACGTACGTGCGCCCGGCGGTAGTTTTTTACGTCGTTTGCGTAAGGCTTTTTCGGCTTAACGTTGCTCCTGCTATTAGGTGGCGCAGCCAATGTTAAGTATGGACGCTGTTCCCGCCTTGAAATTTGAATTTTTTACGTCGTTTGCGTAAGTCGTTCGCGAACAGGGCTGGACGTAATTTACGTTCACGTCGAAAGCAATGACGATTTGCATCGGAATTTCGAGCATGCGCACTGGGATTCTTTCACGAACGGCGCATGCGGGGTCACCATAATTTAAATAAAACACGCCCCCCTTACACATTTGAATTCCGCTCGATTACGCTGGCCCCATTTACGATATGCCGCCGCAACTTACGGAGCAAGTGCTTTGTGAATACTGCAAGTGCTTTGTGAATACTGCGTTAATACGATACGCTGCGCTGCCGTTAGATTGCGCGCCCCTACCTGAATCTACCCCCTTATATGCACACTTTTTCTGGGTTAGTTGCTGAAAATATTAATACATGAGGTTCGGCATGACAGTCAGACAATTACAGCTGAACTTCAATGATAATAAGATTTACATACTTACATTGGGCCAGCTTGGCCCAATATAAATATGCATATGTGACACCTGATTGGTTGAAATGTACTGTAGTCACCTGAGCTACTATGGGTGTGATCTTTTGGGTGCTGTGCCAAGCTGCTGCCCTTCAGCATAGCAACCTTAGGGGGTGGCACAGTCGCCATTCAGAAAAAAAAAAACGTTTTGAATTTTTCTCAATGAGTGGAAAGTGTTCTCTGGTTGGATGAGGTGAAAAGGAGTGGCAGTGACATCACAATCTCCAACTCATCCAATCAGAGAATTGTTTGCATTCGTTGGGTAAAATGCAAGGTGTTCTCTGGATGGCAGCCTGGCCAAGCAAGCAACTTCCTGTAGTTACTATGCAGAAGGACAGCCAGTCGGCACGGCTCTTGGTAGATCGCACCCGTCATTGCAGGTGACTACAGTGATTTCCAGCTTCCACAGAGGCCAATCAGGTGTCACATTCACAAGCTTACATTGGGCCAAGGTGGCCTAATGTAAGTATGCAAAATCTATCATCTTTAACAGCTTTAACATTTTCAGACTAAGAAGTCAACAAGCCCACATTCTTCTTTAACCACTTGACGACCAGCCGCTGTCATTGTACTGCGGCAGGTCGGTTCATTCCCACGAGTAGTCGTCATTGTGCGTCGGCTCTGAAACTCTATCTTGTGGCCAGCGGGTGGGGCTGACTCGATGTCTGCCGGCCACCCGCGATCTGTGTAAACAAGGCAGATCTCCGTTCTGACAGGGGAGATCACACCAATCCTGTCTTTCTGCTATGAAGGCAGTCCATCCCCATCCAGTCCATCCCCCATACGGTTAAAAAACACCTACAGGGAACACATTTACCCCTTGATTGCCCCTGATGTTAACCCTTTTCCCTGCCAGTGTCATTAGTACAATAACAGTGCATATTTATGTAATAATGTCACAGGTTCCCAAAAAAGTACTAAAAAATGGCAGTTAGGTGTCCGATCTGTCCACCGCAATGCCGCAGTCCTGCAAAAAAAACGCTGATCTCCATCATTACTAGTAAAAAAAATTATATTGATAAAAATGCTATAAATCTATTCCCTATTTTGTAGACGCTATAACTTTAGCGCAAACCAATCAATATTGCGTTTTTTTCTTTTACAAAAATATGTAGGCGATGTCTGATTGTCATTTGTTATTTGATGTCTTATCAATAAAGACCAACCTTCTTGTTAAAAAAAAATATGTAGGCGAATATATATCGGCCTAAACTGAGGAAAACATTTGTTTATATATATATATATATATATATATATATATATATATATATATATATATATATATTTATTATAGCAAAAAGTAAAAAATATTTTAATCTTTTTCAAAATGTACGCTTTTTTTTTGTTTATAGTGCAAAAAATAAAAACAGCAGATACCACCAAAAGAAAGCTCTATTTGTGGGAAAAAAATGACATAAATGTTTGGGTGCAATGTCGCATGACCGCACAATTGACAGTTAAATCGGCGCAGTGCTGTATTGCAAAAAATGTCCTGGTCATTAAATGGGTAAATCCTTCCTGTCCTTAAGTGGTTAAGTAAAGGTTTCCTTTGATTAACAGGAATGACTTTCATAATTTCAAAATATCTAACGTTGACGTACAATGTAAACATCCCTTGTAATAGGAATCATTGTGACAGGTCCTCTTTATTGAGAGATGTGGGGTCAGTAAGATCCCACATCTCTCCTCCAGGCTTGAAAGCATGAGATCGGGAAAAAAAAATCACCGATCGCATGACGACAGCCGCGATTGCGGCTTTGTTTACTTACGGTTACCTGGGCGTGATGTCACAATGTCGCGCCCGGGCCTCCGACGGTCATAGAGACCGGAAATCTGTATCGTCATGAGCAAGCGCCGGCCGATTCATTCTCCGGGCCCCCGATGGCACGGGATAGCCCAGAGAAGCACCGGATGGCGGCGGGAGGGGGGGACGTCCCCTCGTGCCGCCTATAAGGACGATCAGGCGGCAGAACTGCCGCTATAATCATTCTTATCGTGCACAGAAAACAGTGATATCTGAATGATGCCTGTAACTGCAGGCATCATTCAGATATCACCGCACAAATTCGAGGATGTCATATGACGTCCTCGGTGCAGAAGTGGTTAAAGTGTTACTAAACCCACAACAGTCAAATCAGTGTGTATATGCAGTAAAGCATGCTTGTTGTACTTACTGTGGAACCTAAGGGGGTAATCATCTGCATTGTGCAAAAAGACTGTTTGATCCTATCTTCTCTGATCCTCCTCTTCTTCCACTGTCCCCAATCCATCTCCTGATAAGACAGAGCCATGGAGTCACTCTGCACATGCTCAGTTTGGTGTGTATTGCTAGAGAGTTTTTTTTTTTTTTTGGGGGGGGGGAGGGTGCATGTGATCAGCGCAGAGCCCTGTCCAGACAGAGGGTCAGGGGTCCTGCAGCCTCATAGAACAGTCAGAGGAGAATGCAAACTCCTCCTAGAAGCTTTAACCAGACACTGATAGAAGTCATAAGACTGCTATATTTCGCTAATGAGAAAAGATATTTATCAGGTTATTTTTACTAAAATTAGGGTTGTCCCGATACCACTTTTTTAGGACCGAGTACAAGTACCGATACTTTTTTTCGTGTACTCGCCGATACCGATTACGATACTTTTTTTTAAATGTCCCCCCATAAATGCAGCCATGTCCCCCACCATAAATGCAGCCATGTCCCCCCATAAATGCAGCCATGTCTCCACATAAATGTCTCCACAGAGAAAGCCAAGCCCTCCCCCCCGCCGAGGCGCGGCGGGGAACACACAGCTATTCAAATGAAAGCTGTAATGTTCCCCGCCGCGCCTCGTCATGTATAGACACTCCCCCTTGCTCGGGCACTTTGATAGACAGATCACCCGTCCAATCCGAGCAAGGGGGAGTGTCTATACATGGCGCGGCGGGGAACACACAGCTATTCAAATGAAAGCTGTAATGTTCCCCGCGCTGATCAACTAGGCGGCGGCGGCGGGGGGGGGGGTGTCTTTCTCTTTGAGGACTGCTCGGCTCCGCTCTCAGCCCCCTCTCCACCCGCTCACTAGAAAAAAAAAAGTATCGGGTTTGGCATCGGGAGCATTTGCGCGAGTACGAGTACTCACGCAAATGCTCAGTATCGGTCCCGATACCGATACTGGTATCGGTATCGGGACAACGCTAACTAAAATAATTGAATATCCATGTTCTGTGTACTTTGGGAGACCAGATATAGCGAATGCAGGGTCCTGGGTTTAGTAACACTTTAAGATATAGAGTCCTTTTCATAACTTCAGAAGATCTAGTTTACAATAGATCATATAACAGCATTTTTTTATGTAATGGAAAAAAACACCCAACAATAAAATTGTTATATTACATTTAATGTGAGGTCTGACCTGAGATATTTTCCATCGTTTTCCTTAGTATATAGTAAAGACTGTGCATGCTCTGGCTCGTTGCTCTCAGCAAACATAATATTTTTATATGCCTTCAAGCTACACATCTGATTGATACATTGAGATACATTTACTTTCATGTCTAAACCTATATGCTTAAACTGGGTGCCAAACACGGCCTTGGTGCCTAATGGTCATGACAGGCCGAACCTGACACCATTCCTAAGAGCAGGTTCATTAAACCCTTATATGTGTCGTCTGTTAAATGTACAGAGCAGCCAGCTATAGACCTCCATGGGAAACGGCCTGGCCATAATACAGAAATCCCCTAAGGCGTATATGTTAAGAATAAATGTGTAATATGTCAAGAATTAAAGAACATGTTCTTTCAGTAAAGTAGACAAATATTTATGAATATTTAGGAATCTACAGTATTTCCATTCTTTTACATCAGCGATCACCATAAAGCAGAATTCCAGGTTTAGGTCAATATGTAATGACTTAAAGCGGAGTTCCGGCCACAATTTCACTTTTTAAATATAAATACCCCTGTAATACACAAGCTTAATGTATTCTAGTAAAGTTAGTCTGTAAACTAAGGTCCGTTTTGTTACAGCATTTAGACACTTTATAAAATAGAAATTGACTGGGGCCATCTTAAGTGTGGGCATCATGAAGCCAGACTGTATGACTTCCTGGATTTCAGCCTTACAGATCTCGCACATGCTCAGTGCTGCACAAGCAGTGTCAGATCAGGTTTCAGCACCTGTGCTGTCCAAGTCACATGATTCTTTGAGACTGGGGAGTGCACAGACTCCTGGTAAGTAACACCCACTACATTCCCAGTTGTCTGTGCGGCGCATTAAGCACCTAGGTGCAGGAAGTGGGAAGATTAACTATTCTGCCTAGCAACAACACTTTGAAGGCATCTAAAAAAAATTTTTTTTTCGTAAAGGACTAATGACATTTTTTTAAAACTACTGATGTAATGTTATATTTATGGGTGGAACTCCACTTTAAGTTTAGCATTGACATGTAAACACTGTTTAGTGCAGTAATATATTGAGCTCAGGCCGGCATGAGGACATACCCACAGGGCAGGGGCGGACTGACCATTCGGACACTCGGGCTGTTTAACTAGGTCGTCAACAAGGAGGCAGGACAGACTTTCTAATCAACTGTGATTGGCTGTTACAGTGGTCACATGATCAGGAGAGGGACTAGAGCAGGGGTCTCAAACTGGTGGCCCTCCATGCTCTTAGCACATAAAATTTGGGGCGTTTACAAAATAGGGGATAGTTTTATTGCATTTTTATAAAAAAAAAATTTTTTACTACTAATGGCGGCGATCAGCATTTTTTTTCGTGACTGCGACATTATGGCGGACACATCGGACAATTTTGACACATTTTTGGGACCATTGTCATTTTCACAGCAAAAAATCCATTAAAAATGCATTGTTTATTGTGAAAATGACAATTGCAGTTTGGGAGTTAACCACAAGGGGGCGCTGAAGGGGTTAAGTGTGACCTCATCTGTGTTTCTAACTGTAGGGGGGTGTGGCTGTAGGTCTGATGTCATTGACTGTGTTTCCCTATAAAAGGTAACACACGATCGATGACGGCGCCACAGTGAAGAACGAGGAAGCTATGTTTACACACAGCTCTCCCCTTTCTTCAGCTCCGGGGACCGATTGCGGCGATCGGGTCAATAAGTCCCGCGGCCGTGGTCACGGAGCTTCGGACCGGGTCGCGGGTGCGCGCCCGTGACTCACGGCTGGGCATTTAACAATCACTTACAGGTACGTGATTGTGCCCAGCCGTGCCATTCTGCCGACGTATATCGGCGTTAGGCGGTCCTTAAGTGGTTAAGGCCCACGCTCCCTGCCACCACACTTATATGGTTGGCAGAAGGTTAAAAATGGAACTCCAAAGATAAATTAATGATTTGGATAGTATGTGAAACCTTTGTCAGGTGTTCATTGCTGTTTTTGTCCCTGCCGGGGTAATTTCCTCTCATTTTCCATCTGGATCACCATACAGGAAGTAACGGGGAATCTCCACAACAGGGATACAAATTCAACATTTTGTCAAATCCTGTCCAAGTCTATTGAAAATAGAACTGCTGTTGCCCAAAGTAATAGTTGGCGGCCCTTATTTTGTGCAGGTTTGTCGCATACCTCCCAACATTTTGAGATGGGAATGAGGGACACCTACTAATAAACGTATGTAGGCATAGGACACACCCCTTGCCACACCTCCTTAAAGGAGAATTAACCCCCAAAAAGTTAATTAAATCTACAAGTGTTTTTTTTTTTTTAACCACTACTATTCCTTTATAATGGCTTTTAAAATGTACAAATGCAGCAATTTAGAACTTGGATTAAAGGTTTAGCTCTGGGAAACACTTTTTGAAAGATAAAAAGTACATTTTGGGCTAGATTCAGATAGGTGAGCGGATCTTTAGATCCACGTAACCTATCTGATTTACGTTACGCCGCCGCAAGTTTTTCAGGCAAGTGCTTTATTCACAAAGCACTTGCCTGTAAAGTTGCGGCGGCGTATCGTAAATCCCCTGGCGGAATTCAAATTCGGCGTGTAGGGGGCGTGTATCATTTAAATGAAGCGCGCCCCCGCGCCGACCGAACTGCGCATACGCCGTCCCAAAAAAATCCCAGAGTGCATTGCTCTAACCACTTCCAGACCTGCGCACGACGATGTACGTCCTATTTTTAAAGTTGGATATCTCGGTAACGGCAGCAGCTGCTGTCACAACCGAGGTATCCATCTTTAGTGTGCGCGGTCTGGAATCCGATAATGGCGGTCTCCGCGGCGGATTCACCGCGAGATCGCCGTTATCGGTGGCGGGAGAGGGCCCCCCCCCCCTCCCGCCGCTCTCCCGCGCCCTCCGCCGCTTACCGGAGCCGTCGGTAGCGGCGGAGGCGATCGGATGCTGTCGGCTGGTGAGCGGGGACGAGACTGAAGGAAAAATCTCCTTCGCCCGTCCCCATAGCTCGGCTGGGCGGAAGTGACGTCAAAACGTCAGTCCCGCCCAGCCTCTTAAAGAGACAAATTTTTTTTTTGGTCATTTGAAAAAATGACATGTTTTATTTTATTTATTTTTTTTGCATTTAAGCCCAAATATGAGATCTGAGGTCTTTTTGACCCCAGATCTCATATTTAAGAGGACCTGTCATGCTTTTTTCTATTACAAGGGATGTTTACATTCCTTGTAATAGGAATAAAAGTGATCAAATTATTATTATTTTTTTTTCAGTGTAAAAAATAATAAAATAAATAAAAATAAATAAGAAAACAAAAAAAATTTTTTTTTAAAGCGCCCCGTCCCGACGAGCTTGCGCGCAGAAGCGAACGCATACGCGAGTAGCGCCCGCATATGAAAACGGTGTTCAAATCACACAAGTGAGGTATCGCCGCGATCGTAGCTCAAAAAATGCAATCTCTAGAATTTTTTAAACATCGCCTATCGAGATTTTTAAGGGTAAAAGTTTGACGCCATGCCACGAGCGGGCGCAATTTTTAAGCGTGACATGTTGGGCATCATTTAACTCGGCGTAACATTATCTTTCAAAATATATAAAAAAATTGGGCCAAATTTATTGTTGTCTTATTTTTTAATTCAAAAAAGTGAATTTTTTCCAAAAAAAGTGCGCTTGTAAGACCGCTGCGCAAATACGGTGTGACAAAAAGTATTGGAATGACCACTATTTTATTCTCTAGGGTGTTAGAAAAAAAAAATATAATGTTTGGGGGTTTTAAGTAATTTTCTAGCAGAAAAAACAGTTTTAGTCTTGCAAACACTGAATCTGAAAAACACCTAAGGTCTGGAAGTGGCTAAAGGACGTCATTGGTATCGACGGGAACGTAAATTACGTTCATCCGTATTCGCGAACGACTTACACGAACAACGTAAAATTTCAAAACTCTGCGCGGGAACGACGGCCATACTTAACATTAGCTACTCCTCATATAGCAGGGGTAACTATACGCCGGAAAAAGCCGAACGTAAAAAAAAAAGCGCGGTCGTTCGTTTCTGAATCGGCGTAACTCCTCATTTGCATATCACTCGCGTAATAATACAGAAGCGCCACCTAGCGGCCGGCCTGGAATTGCAGCCTAAGATCCGACTGTGTAAGTCACTTACACCTGTCGGATCTTAGGGATATCTATGCGTAACCTGATTCTCTGAATCAGGCGCATAGATACGACAGCCGGACTCAGAGATACGACGGCGTATCAGGAGATACAACGTCGTATCTTCTTTCTGAATCCGGGCCTTTATATACATCTATATGGATCAGACCAAAATGAGGAGGAAAGAGGGACAGGGGGACATTTCTCCAAATCAGGGACAGTTGGGAGCTCTGGTTATTGGTATGCTGTTGGTAAACACACTGGTTTATATTGTGTGGCGCACAGACTGTGAAAGCAGCACGTGTCAGACACAACTATCTGTGAACTGTCATGAATGGTAATGATAGAGGCTGCTGATGTGTCAGTGCAGTACAGTAATGAAAGTGTAGGAAGGGGGAACGCATGTTCCAAGCCCTAGGTCCTGTCTACAGAACAAGCCCTGACAGAACAGGAAGCATGAAAGTTCATGAGAGACTTAGCTTGTTACACTGTACATCAATGGAGAATACAGCTTGAGCTGCTCTATTAATACAAGGGAAAAAATGTGTTATTCATTTAATATGAAGTTTAATTTGGTATATATAAATGTCGTCTGCCTGTGGCTTAGTGTACTAATAAAGTATTAAAGCTGAACTCCAACCTCCAACCTTCAATATTAAACAATTGCACAGGCTCCTCTGCTCTACTCTCCTTTGGCTTACTATGCACACTGTGAACTTCTCACAGTGTACATTAGAATCTGAAGCAGACAAAGGCCCCTTTCACACGTGCGGACTGTGGACCAGTTTCTCAAAGGAGATACGACGGCGTGAAACCATGCGGTGCAGCCGATCGTCAGGCAGGAAGCCAGGCTAGAGCAAGATAGCTAGCTTCCATAACCTTAGTATTTACAGCAGGCGGGCAGCTTTTAGATAAAAGTGGTCTCAGTGGCGGGTCTGCCACGAGATCACTTTTATAGGGCCACGGGAGAGGTGCTCCCCTCCTCCCGCCACTTCCAGGTGTTTCCCGAGATTACCAGACCCGTCAGGAAACCTTCCGGTGCAGCCGATCGTCAGGCAGGAAGCCAAGTGAAAGCAAGATGGCCCCCACTCAGCTCTTGGAGGGGCGGAGCGACACCTGACATCACTTCTGCCTCTCAGCCTTAACCACTAGCCGACCAGCCGCCGCAGTTATACGGCGGCAGGTCGGCTCGGCTGCGCGAAATCACGTAATTATACTTAATTTCGCATTTCAGCCATTAGGGGCTTGTGCCAACGCGCGTGCCCGGCGGGCGCGATCACCGCCGGGCACCCTAGATCGCTCGTTACAGAGCAAGAACCGGGAGCTGTGTGTGTAAAGGGGGAGGGGGGAGAAATGACTGTTCGTCTGTTCATACAATATATGAACAGTGATCTGTCATTTCCCCTAGTCAATCCCACCCCCCCTTCAGTTAGAACACACCTAGGGAACATAATTAACCCCTTCCTCGCCCCCTAGTGTTAACCCCTTCCCTGCCAGTGACATTTTTACAGTAATCAATGCATTTTTATAGCACTGATCGCTATAAAAATGCCAATGGTCCCCAAAATGTGTCAAAAGTGTCCGCTATAAGGTCGCAGTACTGATAAAAATCGCTGATCGCCGCCATTACTAGTAAAAATATAAATATTAATAAAAATGCCATAAAACTATCCCCTATTTTGTAGACGCTATAAATTTTGCGCAAACCAATGAATAAACCTTTATTGCAATTTTTTTTACGATAAATATGTAGAAGAATGCGTATCGGCCTAAACTGAGGAAAAAAATATGTTTTTTTATATATTTTTGGGGGATATTTATTATAGCAAAAAGTAAAAAAAATGTTGTTTCAAAATTCTCGCTCTATTTTTGTTTATAGCACAAAATATAAAAACCGCAGAGGTGATCAAATACCACCAAAAGAAAGCTCTATTTGTGGGAAAAAAAGGACGCCAATTTTGTTTGGGAGCCACGTTGCACGACTGCGCAATTGTCAGTTAAAGCGACGCAGTGCCGATTCGCAAAAAGTGGCCCGGTCATTGACCAGCAAAATGGTCCGGGCTGAAGTGGTTAAAGGGATGGGTTTTTTTCTCCTTCTAAAAGCAAATATTTTATTTGTTTTATGTTTTTGCTTTTAAAGGTAAAAGAGAGATCTGAGGTATTTTTGATAATAGGCTACCGTATTTATCGGGGTATAGCGCGCTCCCGCGTATAGCGCGCACCCCTAAAGTTGCCCGAATTCCTGTGGAAAAAAATATGTTTTGTACTTACAGTTTTGGTGTCTTGCGCGGCGTCCATCGGCAGCCTCGTCGGGTCCGGCGTCCGTCTGCGGCTTCGGGTGTCCTCTTCGTTGGGTCCGGCGTCCTTCTGCGGCGTCCTCGCGTCCTCCCTGCTCGTTTCCCGCGCTGAGTTTGAATAGTGCGCCGACATATACCGAGCGCAGTACACTCGTGTATCGTCGGGCAGGCTCTGCAACTGTCGCGCTGACGTCCTGTACGCTCAGGACGTCAGTGCGAGAGGCGCTGAGACTGCCCGAAGATACACGAGTGTACTGCGCTCGGTATATGCCGGCGCAGTATTCAAACTCATGGCGGGAAAGCGGGTATCGGCGTTTATCGCGCACCCACGATTTTGCCCTGATTTTCAGGGAAAAATTGTGCGCGGTATACGCTGATAAATACGGTAATTAGGATAATTTGATGACCGACTCTCAATAAAGAGAGCCTGTCATGCTTATTTCTATTACAAGGGATGTTTACATTCCTTTTAATAGGAATAAAAGTGCTAATAAATAAATTAAAGAGACAGTGTAAAATAAATAAGAAAAAACTTTGGCTCCCCCCCCATGATTTTAGAGCGGAACTAAACTGTATCTGAGCGCCACAAACTGAAAACGCCATTTAAAATAAGTAGATATGGTATACCTTCCTATCTGTTTACTACGGCTAGCAGCATAAGGATTAAAATTAGTCAAGGTTGATTAAGAGAGTTTGATTGTACTTAAAGGGGTGTCCCAATTTTGTGGAATGCTGCTGAACAAGAGCTAAAGTGCTCAGTGATAATTCAATTAACCCATCAAAAGTCTGTATCCAGCTCCTGAAGAAAAAGGGGGAGAGTGGGAGCAAGGGAATAGTAGCTGAAGCTAAACCCAACGTTACCCACTCAGTAGATTTGAGGGGACTATCTCGGTACTGATAGAATACAATAAACATAAATATAAAAGATTTATTGAAATATAAAATTGCAAAACAGAACAATTGTACAAATCCATGATTGGTCGAGGTCAACTAGTTTTGCGGGGGTGCCGCTTCGTCAGGACAGCCAATCTATACAGTAAATAGTACAATAAAAAACATGTAATATACATCAGCAAGGAAAATATAATTCAACATAATTCATAATATAGGCTTACCCGATGGGGTAAGCTCCTCTTTTTTTACTTTTTTGGATTACGCTTATTATGACATCCTTCTGAGCTCACTGAGGCGGCGTACACACGGTCGGACAAAACCGATGAGAATGGACCGAGGTTCAGTTTCATCGGTCCAAACCGACGGTGTGTATATATTGTCTAGGGGAATCGGGTGTTTTTTTTACAATCAAAGCCGTACTTACCGTTTTAGAGATGCATCTTCTCCGCCGCTTCCGGGTATGGGCTGCGGGACTGGACGTTCCTACTTGATTGACAGGCTTCCGACGGTCGCATACATCGCGTCACGATTTTCCGAAAGTTGCCGAACGTCGGTGCGCAGGTGCCGTATAGAGCCGCACCGACGTTCGGCTTCTTTCGGCTACTCGTGACGTGATGTATGTGACCGTCGGAAGCCTGTCAATCAAATAGGAACGCCCAGTCCCGAAGACCATACCCGGAAGCGGCGGAGAAGATCGCTCTCTAAAACGGTAAGTACTGCTTCGATTTTAAAAAAACTACCCGATTCCCCTTCACAAAATGAGCATCAATCTAATGTTAAAAAAAAAATTCGGGTGAACTCCCGCTTTAAAGTAACCTATTTAGAAAATAGAAAATGAACCTTTACAGCCCCTTTAATGAGTATTGACACCAGTGCTCTTCATAGGGTACGCATGACTTTACAATAGAATTGTGTACACAATGCTCCTGAGCTCTGGTACAGTAGGTGTCGGATCCTCAGACATTTGTGTGCATTAAGAGGAATGTTCATGAGTGCACAATCCTTATTCGAACTTGACACAATCCTTCCAGTTATTTAGCCCGTGTCTTCTGACTCCATAAAGATATGAGAGATATGAGCAGAGTTATCAGGATAGAGTTTCATGTGTATGCTACAGAGTGACATGTCTGGGAATTTCAGGATGCCTTGAAATTCTAAGCCTCAGCGGAATGGCATAGGGATCTGCATTCTGAAATTTTAAACAAGCCTCGGTGTAGTTTATTAGGAAGTAAACAAGAGCCGGTCTGCATAATATGTTCTATGTTTCTAGACAGTCTGTCATATTGAATAAACCTGCATCTTTCTTGCAAATTGCTTACATCTACCTTGTCTCTTTCAGTGATATATTTGATGCCATGTTCCCCGTCAATCACATCGCTAGTGAGACTGTCATACTACAAGGTAAGAATATCATAATTGTTCAAATGTCAAGACTGCTGAGAAGCACCGGCATTAGTGAAACGCAGATTTCCAGTACCCAAAAAGATATATCTCCCTTTCCCTGAAATAATAACACTAAATGAATCTGTGTTGAGAGAGAAAGGGCGCAGCTCATTGGTAAAACCAGAACTTTGTCAACGCTTAGGCCGCGTACACACGGTCGTTCCAAACCGATGAGAATGGCCTGATGGGCCGTTTCCATCGATTCACCTCTGAAGTGGTCTGATGTGCGTACACACCATCGTTCCAAAAAACTATCGGGTCAGAACGCGGTGACGTCAAACACACGACGTGCTGAATAAAACAAAGTTCAATGCTTCCAAGCCTGCGTCGACTTGATTCTGAGCATGCGCGGGTTTTGAACCGATGCTTTTCTGTACTAACCATCGGTTTGGTCCGATGGGGCAGCGGTCCATCGGTTCGGTTTTGAAGCATGTTTAGAAATTTTGGACCGAAGGAAACCAGACCGATAGCCTATACACACGGTCGGTTTGGTCCGATGAAAATGAACTTCGGTTCATTCTCATCGGACCAAACCGACCGTGTGTACGGGGCCTAATGCTGCGTACACATGATTGGAAATTCTGACAAGAAAACCGTGGATTTTTTCTGATGGAATGTTGGCTCAAACTTGTGTTGCATACACAAATCTTGTCTGAAATTCCGACCGTCAAGAACGTGGTGACGTACAAGACGCTCGATGAGCCGAGATCAGTGAAGTTCAATCGGCAGTTCGGCTTTTCCACTTGATTCTGAGCATGTTTTTTTGCACGTCGGAATTGCATACAGAAGAGCGGATTTTCGAAAAATAGAGAACCTGCTCTGAATCTTTTGTTGGCGGAAATTCCGACAGCAAAAGTCCGATGGAGCATACACATGGGGCCGGATTCTCGTAGAGTAGAGCATCTTTTTGCCGGTGTAGCGCATCTCATATGCGCTACACCGACTTAACATAGAGAGACAAGAACAGTATTCACAAAGCACTCGCTCCCTACGTTGCGCCATCGTAACGTAAATTATCCGGCGTAAGCCCGCCTAATTCAAAGTAGGTGGATGGTGGGCGTGATCAATCTAAATGAACCATGACCCCATGCAAATGATGGTCCGAACAAACGGCGCATACTCACAATCACGTCGAAGATACTCCCTAAGATACGACGGCCCAATGCCTACGACGTTAACGTATCCTACGCCCAGCCCCATTCATGTACTACTACGTAAACGACGTAAAATACGACGGCTGTTCCGTCGTCCATACCTTTGCATGGGATGCACCTCCTATTGGTGGAATAACTTTACGCCGGACGTACGCCTTACGTAAACGGCGTATACTACTGCGACGGGCGCAAGTACGTTCATGAATCGGCGTATCTCAGTCATTTGCATATTCGATGTGTAAATCAATGGAAGCACCTCTTGCGGCCAGCGTAAATATGCGCCCAGGCTCCGACGGCATAGGAAACTTACGTCGGTCGGATGAAGCCACATTTCAGGCGTATCTTGCATTAAGAATCAGGCGCATAGATACAATGGCGCATCTGTGCACTTACGCGGCGTATCTAAAGATACGTCAGCGTAAGTGTTACCTGAATCTGATTCTTGGTCGGAATTTCCGACCAATAGCTCACATCGGATTTTTCTTGTCGGAATTTACGACAATAAACTTTTGTGTAACCCTAAGGCCTCGTACACACGACGGGACATGTCCGATGAAAACGGTCCGCGGACCGTTTTCTTCGGACATGTCCGCTGCCGGATTTTGGTCTGATGGCTGTACACACCATCAGACCAAATTTCTCGCGGACAGCGAACGCGGTGACGTGGCCGCGCCGTCGCCGCGACGATGACGCGGCGACGTGTGCGACCCTGGAAGGCCAATGCTTCCACGCATGCGTCGAATCACTTTGACGCATGCGCGGGCTTTCGGCCGAGCGGACATGTCCGGTGAGTCGTACAGACGACCGAACATGTCCAGCGGACAGGCTTCCAGCAGACATGTTTCAAAGAAACATTTGTCCGCTGGAAACCTGTCCGATCCGCCGGAAAATTGTCCGGTCGGCCGTACACACGACTGAACAAGTCCGCGGAAACTGGTCCGACGGACCAGTTTCAGCAGACATGTTCGGTCGTGTGTACGAGGCCTAACACTAACCACGGCACTAAACCAGACCCACCCTTCCTCTGTCAATAGTTAGCTGAGGTGATTTCCAAATACCACAACATTGGTGCTTATAGCCAAGAAAGACTTATGATATTCCATACTCAAATTGGACTTTACCAGACATATATAATACATAGAGTGATGCTTGAAGTAAAATTTGATTAGTAGTTGTGGTTTGGTACAGTTTGCTCAACTTTTTTGCTCTTTATTGTGTAGTGCTTTATAGAATAACTGTAGATATCTGCTCAGGTTACCTGTTCCTGCTATGTATGTCTAAGATATAAATGACTTGTGAGGTAATCTTGCTTCCTGCACATCAGTGTACACAGTCTTTTTTTTGACACGCACAGCAATAATACACTGCAGTGTGGGTTTGGCACAGACTTTGACTTAAACAATGCTTTGAGAACTCTGGTGACTGTGCTGTCTCTGATGACAGGCCTAAATATGGAATTATTGGAACACGGGGACCTTGAATGTGTCTGCAGCCCTTTGTTCTTTTATGTAACAAGGTTACGCTGTCTTATAATTTCCTAATAAGCTTGAATTTTTTTTATCCAATGTTCCTGAGTAATTTGCATTCATAATGTATTTTTTTTTAATATATATTTTAGACAATATTGACATGGATGTAGCTTGCTTTATTTAGGACAGCCCATTCATTCCAAGGCTGCAAGAAAGCAGAGAATGAAGTCCCGACCCTTTTGTATAATCACGCTGCATTGAATTGCTGCACCATGCGGTTTGGCCACACGGTTACTGATGTGTGGGGGAGCCATTAACAATTAATGGTAACCCCCTTGCATCTGCTGAAGTGCAGCACATTTCTCTGCTGTGTTGAGAATGCCCTCAATTTCGCACACATTTCCGACATGCAGAGATGTGAACCTGGTCTAAAGCTGGCCATACTTGGATTAAAATCCAATCCATCTGAGCTGCGGTGGCTCAACGCGATTGGCACTGCGCTGACAAGCCATTCACCTCTGCAGTTAGGGGTTCGGATCCCAGTCTCAGCTACATGTGAATTGAGTTTGGTGGTCTCAGCCCGGCTCCCGGTGGGTGTGCTATGCGAGGTAAGCCTGCGCTTAGTACGCCCACCCCCCTCCCACAAAAACCACCAAACTTACACGCACTCGAAATTGGGTTAACATGCACGCACTTTGACCACGCGGTCTCTAAAAAGAGAGGCGAAGGACTAACGGGGCTGGTTGAGCGGGCTAGATCCTCTCACTCCCTTATAGGGAGTCCCTCTGCCCCGTTGGGCTTCAAAGCGGAGCAGGTAGGGTGGGCTGTGTGGGAGGACCCCCTCACACACCCACCATTGCCACCCGGGGCATGGAGAAAGGTGGCAGATTGCCTCTGGGGGAGGCCTGCCTACTCCCAACTCCTGCAGTCTGGCTCCTCTCTCGAGTACACGCACAAAATACACTTTAAAAGAAAAAAAAATCCAATCCATCTATGGGTAGGCTGGTTATACCCAGGTCGATCCATCGATTGACTTGGGTACAACCAGCCTGTCATTTTTTTTACATGCAATTACTGCCAGCAGCTATAGCTGTCAAAGGGGTTTAATTACTAAAGGCAAATAGACTGTGCACTTTGCAAAGTACAGCCCCTTAGTGTTCTGCCTTCTGGAAAGGCTCCCTGCGCCCCCCCCCCCCCCCATCAGCAGAACACAATAGCGCTGTGGGAGGCATTCCCCTATCAACACTGACTGTGTTGATTTGTTATTTGAGCGACTTTATTTAGTTCCACCCATGGAATTTGCAGTGAACGTTAGTTGCCGCCATGTGCATACTGCAAATCCCATAGTTCATAGTCCCTAGTCCATCTTATGCGTGAGCAAGAGAAGGTGGCTGTCTTCCTACAAGCAGTGGGACCATGGAAGGTGAACATAGCCACCCTCTAACAGGAAGTCAGATCACAGCAGCAAAAAAAAAACGAATTTGGAGGAGGCTGAGAGCAACAGAATGTACTTTTTGGCGGTAAGAATACATACTTGAATAGGATTATTTATTTTTCAACCAGAGTTTAGTGTCACTTCAAAGATTTATGCCGCGTACACACGGATGGTTTTTGGATGTTTTTTCCCGACGGAATTCCGCTCAAGCTTGGCTTGCATACACATGGTTACACAAAAGTTCTCGGAACTTTCGTCTGTCAAGAATGCGGTGATGTACAACACTACAATGAGCTGAGAAAATGAAGTTCAATGCTTCCGAGCATGCGTCAAATTGTTTCGGAACAATCCGACGAACAGATTTTCCGATTGGATTTTTTTCCGTCTGAAAATTTAAGAACCAGCTCTCAATCTTTTGTTGGGGGGAATTTCGACAGCAAAAGTCCGATGGAGCATACACAGAATTTCCGTTCAAAAGCTCACATCGGACTTTTGCTGTCGGAATTTTCGATCGTGTGTATGGGGCATTAGAATCACATTCATATAGTCATACAAGCTTTTCTTGTTTGGTAATTACCTGGGTATCCTACCAGTTTCTTCTGCTTCTATGAGCTTCCTGTAATAGGGTGACAATGCTGCCTGCAGGATTCCTTTGCAGCATTAGGCCCCTTGCATGGGTGTAGGAACCCTTACAAATCTGGGGGGGACAGCATTTTTACCCCCGACACCTACCTGACACATACACTGACCCCCGACACACCAACCTTACACCTACACTGAAATATGTAAAATGAAGTACAGCGCTAAATGAATAAATACATGAATGTCAATAGGTGTAATTAGGTGTAATGGTGTAATTATTAATCCTCAGGAATCGGATTAATAATTTACTGCTACACACCACTACACTACACTACACACTGACCACTAACCAGCACACCACTACACTGAACACTGACCCACCTGACCATTACACTGACCTACCTGACACCTACACTAACCTACCTGACACCTACACTAACCTACCTGACACCTACACTAACCTACCTGACACCTACACTAAACCACCTCACTCCTACTTCCTGCACTACTCACATTACACTGACCCACCTGACACCAACACTGACTATTACACTGACTGACACATACACTGACCCCCGACACCTACCTGACACATACACTGACCCCTGACACCTACCTGACACATACACTGACCCCCGACACACCGACCTTACACCTACACTGAAATGTGTAAAATTAAGTACAGCGCTAAATGAATAAATAAATGAATGTCAATAGGTGTAATTATTAATCCTCAGGAACCGGATTAATAATTTACTGATTTTCATGATGTTATCCCTCAGGGCTTTCAGCATGTAAGCCTGTGAGGGAGGCAGAGCAACCGCCGGTCAGCAGCAGTAAGGCCTCTTTCACACTGAGGAGTTTTTCAGGCGGTACAGCGCTAAAAATAGCGCTGCTATACCGCCTGAAAAACTCCTGCCCAGCCTTCTCAATGTGAAAGCCCGAGGGCTTTCACACTGAGGCGATGCGATGGCAGGAGAGAAAAACATCTCCTGCAAGCAGCATCTTTGGAGCGGTATGTATACCGCTCCTTCACCGCTCCTTCCCATTTAAAACAATGGGAAACCGCGGTAATACCACCTGCAATGCGCCTCTGCAGAGGCGCATTGTGGGTGGTATTAACCCTTTATCAGCCACTAGCAGGGGTTAGCAGCCGCTAGGAGAGTCACGCCACGTGTTAATGCACAGATAGTACTGACAGAGACCGTTACATGCCAAAAGCCCCCTCCAAGCCCCTCCCCTTAGGAATCGGATTAATGGATTTACTGAGCTTTATGATGTTATCCCTCAGGGCTTTTAGCATCATGTAAGGGGTTAAATTATGAATCCTGCTAGGTTCCCTGAGGGGTGCATTATATAGCAGGATTAACCCCAAGGGGTTAAATAATCCAGCTATATAATGTATCCCTCAGGGAATTCGACATGCCAAATACCTAGCAGGATTCATAATTTAACCCCTTACATGAAAGCCCTGAGGGATAACATCATGATGCTCAGTAAATCATTAATCTGATTCCTGAGGGGAGGGGACTTTTGGCATGTAACGGTCTCTCTGTCTATACTCTCCTCTCCCTAACTAACTGCTGCTGACCGGCGGTTGCTCTGCCTCCCTCACAGGCTCACTCGTGACTCACTTTTTGTTGTCCATCGATCTGGTATGCCACACTGACACTGCCGAGTTGTTCCACTTCCCGGTCCCAGATGAAGGCTCTGAGCATTTCCAGGTCCGGTCAGGGAGGAAGGGTGGAGGAGAAGACGGCGGCTTACAGATGCGCGGGCGGGCCTTCGCGAATGCGCGGCCCGCGTTCAAGGACTGGCCAGCCCCGCCGGAGCACCTGATCACATTCGCCCAATCCCAGGGCACCATCTGCCGCAAAATGGCGGCCGGCTGGTGACACAATAACGGTAACGGAGCTTAGAAATGTGACACAAGTCCTCCTTACCTGGGGGGGATTTTGCCATACCTGTCCCCCCCGCATTATTTCCTGGGGGGGATGCGTCCCCCCCGTCCCCCCCAGTTCCTACGCCCATGGCCCCTTGCACACTGAGGCGTTTTTCATGCGGTACAGCGCTTAAAATAGCGCTGCTATACCGCATGAAAAATCATGCCCTGCAGTGTTCAATGTGAAAGCCCGAATCCTTTCACATTGAAGCGGTGCGCTAGCAGGAGCGCACCAAAAGTCCTGCTAGCCGCATCTTTACCGCGGTATAGGAGCGGTGTGTTCACCGCTCCTATACCGCGCCTTCCCATTGAAATCAATGGGAAAGCGCGGTAATACCGCCCGCAACGCGGGCGGTATTAACCCTTTTTCGCCTGCTAGCGGGGGTTAAAACCTCACCGCTAGCGCCCGAATATCACGGTAAATACGACGGTATAGCCGCGCTACAAATAGCGCGGCTATACCGTCACCGCGGCTGCACGCCTCAGTGTGAAAGCAGCCTTAGTGTTGTCAGTGTCTCCCTTGGGTGTTCTCCTGTTGGGGAACCACAGGCAAAGCACATATGTGCAGCATGCCTAATAGGCTTTCCCGTTATAAACCAGGGCCACACCTCCTCTACTGCCTACTAGTGTTTGACTGACAGCCTTGCAGCAGAGTCCGGAAATATTTCTGAGCCTAAAGAGTCATTTAAAAAAAAAAATTATGAAATTTCAGAACATAATTACAATACTTTATTTTGTCTTTCAGGTGATGAAGGCGACAATTTTTATGTCATCGATCAAGGAGAAGCTGATGTGAGTAGTGCTGTAGATCTATAGTCATTCTATATTTGTATATGTGTGTGCGTGTTTGAGTGTGCTTGTTCTCCCGCCAGAGACAAGCATTAGCATTACATCATGAAAGCTGTATGCTGCCCACAAGCCTTTTCATTACATTTTATGGTCAAACATTAAAAAAAATATCCCAAGAAAATTCCTCTTTGTGTTGACAGGACTATGTATTTATTCTGTTAAGTGTACAAAGCATCAAATATATTTACCATGATGTATGCACTACGTTATTGTACCCATTCCGCTTGGAAGTTTTTTTTTTAAATTGCGTTGACTTATTTAACCACTTAAGGACCGGACCAATATGCTGCTAAATGACCCAAGGGGTTTTTACAATTCGGCACTGCTTCGCTTTAACAGACAATTGCGCGGTCGTGCGACGTGGCTCCCAAACAAAATTGGCGTCCTTTTTCCCCCACAAATAGAGCTTTCTTTTGGTGGTATTTGATCACCTCTGCGGTTTTTATTTTTTGTGCTATAAACAAAAATGGAGCGACAATTTTGAAAAAAATTCAATATTTTTTACTTTTTGCTTTAATAAATATCCCCCAAAAACATATAAAAAAAAAATTTCCTCAGTTTAGATCGATACGTATTCTTCTACCTATTTTTGGTAAAAAAAAAATCGCAATAAGCATTTATCGATTGGTTTGCGCAAAATGTATAGCGTTTACAAAATAGGGGATAGTTTTTTTTTTTTTTTTTTACTACTAATGGCGGCGATCAGCGATTTTTTTCGTGACTGCGACATTATGGCGGACACTTCGGACAATTTTGACACATTTTTGGGACCATTGTCATTTTCACAGCAAAAAATGCATTTAAATTGCATTGTTTATTGTGAAAATGACAGTTACAGTTTGGGAGTTAACCACAGGGGGCGCTGTAGGAGTTAGGGTTCACCTAGTGTGTGTTTACAACTGTAGGGGGGTGTGGCTGTAGGTCTGACGTCATCGATCGAGTCTCCCTATAAAAGGGATCACTCGATCGATACAGCCGCCACAGTGAAGCACGGGGAAGCCGTGTTTACATACGGCTCTCCCCGTTCTTCAGCTCCGGGGAGCGATCGTGAGGGGGTGGCTAGAAACGAATAGCCGCGCCCTCATCCCGGATCGCTCCTGAAGCCACGGGAACCGCCGCATGTACCGGGGGGGGGTCCCGATCGGACCCCCGACCCACTTCTAGGCAGGGACGTACAGGTACGCCAATGTGCCTGTACGTGCCATTCTGCCGACGTATATGTACATGCGGCAGTCCGGAAGTGGTTAAAGAAAATCTATAACTTCCTTTAACTATATATATATATATATATATATATATATATATATATATATATATATATATATATATATAGATATATAGATAGATATAGATATACATATATGATTTTGGTTATTTAAAGTATAACTAAATGCAAAACATTTTTCCGATTTGGATAGAGTGGTGAGGAAATAGAGGTTTTTAATGCCTGCCTTGTCCCTGTTGGTGGGAGTCCATCGCTTTAATTGTCCTGGCTACCAATGTGACCAGGAATGAAGAAGAGGGTAAATTCAACCTTTTAAGTTTCTACCAAAACAGGAATAGAGGGGAAATCTTTTATCAGGGACACTTGTTCCTACAACGAGACAAGACTTCCATCACATTGGAAAGATATCCTCTCACTTCCTGTTGAGTCTACAGGACAAAAAGTAAAGGGGAGTCCTTCTAATGAATCACAAATTGCAAACAATTGAGCATTTGACCCTCCCTACTTTATACAAAGAAAAAAAAGTTTTGGCTTTATACAGTACAAGCTTTAAGGTTGTTAGAGTAATAAAACTGTATTAGTGTTTGGCTCTTAGCAGTGGCGTAGCACTTTGCACTTTGTATGTAGCACACTCCTGATTATTGCACTCTGTACGCAGTACACTCATGAATTCTGCACTCTGTATGTACTGCACTCCTGAACGCTGCACTCTGCAGAATGCGCCACTAGTATTTAACAATGCCCCATTAAGACTCTCCCACTGTTAGGCCGTGGTGGTGTGGTCAAGGTTATGCACTTATTCTCTGAGAAAAAAAACACCCTGCCTATTGTAAGTCTGCAGTCTCTGACCATCTCCTGTAGTATGTGTGCAGTCTCTTACTGTCTACTGTATAATCTTTGACCATCTTCTATAGTATGCCTGCAGTTTCTGACCGTCTCCTGTAGTATGTCTAGCACTAAATAATATGCAGAACCCTTATGTTTGACCCTTGAGTTATTATTGGCTGCCTGCTCTGCTGTATATAGTTGTTCCTCGTTATCTACAACCTAAGCCTCTGATTGGCTGCCTGCAGCCTTTTATTATTGGTTGATACTGAGAAGATATCTCTTTGACTACTGTAATCAAAAAGATATCTCGGATCTAACCAATAATAAAAGGCTGCGGACAGCCAATCAGGGGCTCAGGCTGTGAGTTGAGGAACCTGGGCCCCCATTCTTGGGTGCTAAAAGTCCACAGGTTAGAGGGGCGCAAATTATTTGCCTTGCCCTGGGTGCTGAGAACCCATGCTACACTACTGGCTCAAAAGCCTTGTACACTCGTCCGGTTTTCCCGACGGGAAAACTGCGAGGAGAGCTTTTGGCTGGGAATCCTGGCCGTGTGTATGCTTATGGCAGTTTTTCCGACAGGGAAAACTGCCCAGAAACCGCCGGATAAAACCACCTCTCTTTTTTCCAGCCGGGCTTTGGCCCAGCGGTTTTTGGCAGTTTTCCTATGGGAAAAGCTGCTATGGAGCATACACATGGCCAGGATTCCCGACCAAAGCTCCATTGCAGTGTGTAGGGGGAAAGACTGACTGAGCAGATTCTCGGCTTTCCCCTCGGGTTTCCCAGCGGGAAAAAGTCAGCCGGGAAACCCGTACCTGTGTTTGAGGCTTTAGAGACTGTATTGTTTACTGATCTATCTTATTTAAAGAGTCTCTGTCCCATTTATTTCAATAGAAATCTTCCCACTTTTGCATATGTGCAGTTAAAATATCTTACGCATGTTATTTACCCATAAAAGCTTGTGTACTGTAGACATCTAGGCCTCCATTCACACTTGAATATGAGCATTTTCAGGCGATTTTAATTATTTTTTTGCACATAAAAAAAAAAGACTTTCTGGAGTAGTCAAATTTTCTAGCAAATAAAAAAAAATACATCATTTTTGGAGAGGAAAAATGCTGTAAGTAAAGGTTAAAATTCTTGATTTTTCTGTGCCTTTTATAATTTTTTTAACAATAGAAATACAGAAAGAAGTGCCAGACCACAATCGAATAAAAGAGTCCAAGATCATTTAATTGTTGATAAAAAAAAGAACATCGAGTGCATTTTGGGGGAAACACCACTCCCCCCTTCATGGAGGCTCAACACAGGATAAAACTTAGGTGGGCTCATAGAAAATAGTGACTTAATACTACTCTATATTAATTAGAAGCAGTATTCAAGTTGTTCATCCATGAGGAGGAGTCAAGTTTTTCCTCCATTCGTAGATTTTCTAAATATGTTCTTTTAAGCTAGTGCATTGTTGGTTCACTTAACTTTTCCTTTGATTTCCATTCTAAATGTTTTTTTTTTCTGTGTCTGAATTTCTCACTTCCTGTTTCTCCTTAGGCCTAGTACACACGGACGGACTGTCCGATGAAAACGGTCCGCCGGACCGTTTTCATCGGACATGTCCGCTGCCGGATTTTGGTCTGATGGTT
This sequence comes from Rana temporaria, assembly GCF_905171775.1. Taxonomy (NCBI): domain Eukaryota; kingdom Metazoa; phylum Chordata; class Amphibia; order Anura; family Ranidae; genus Rana; species Rana temporaria. The sequence continues at coordinate 47,215,846 of NC_053494.1, forward strand.
GTACACACCATCAAACCAAAATCCCCGCGGACAGGATACGCGGTGACGTGGCCGCGCCGTCACCACGACGATGACGCGGCGATGTGAGCGACCCTGGAAGGTCAATGCTTCCACGCATGCGTCAAATCACTTTGACGCATGCGAGGGCTTTCGGCCGAGCGAACATGTCCGGTAAGTCGTACAGACGACCGAACATGTCCGACGGACAGGCTTCCAGCAGACATGTTTCTTAGCATGCTAAGAAACATTTGTCCGCTGGAAACCTGTCCGATCTGCCGGAAAATTGTCCGGTCGGACGTACAGACGACCGAACATGTCCGCTGAAACTGGTCTGCGGACCAGTTTCAGCAGACATGTTCGGTCGTGTGTACGGGGCCTCAGTAAGCTTGCCCCCATCTTTAGATCCGCGTAACCTGATTTACGATCCGCCGGCGCAAGTTTTTGAGGCAAGTGCCTAATTCAGAAAGCACTTACCTCAAAACTTGTGGAGGCGTATCATAAATCCCCCGGCGGAATTCAAATTCCGTGGCTAGGGGGCGTCTACAATTTAAATCAGGCGCGTCCCACGCCGATCGAACAGCGTATGCGCCATCCGCAAATTTTCCCAGCGTGCATTGCTCCAAATGACGTCGCTAGGACGTCATTGGTTTCGGCGTGAGCGTAACTTGCATCCAGCTCTTTTCTGAATCAACTTACGCAAACGACGTAAAAATTTGAAACTCGGCGCGGGAACGACGGCCATACTTAACATAGGATACCCCTCACATAGCAGGGGTAACTATACGCCGTAAAAAGCCGAACGCAAGCGACGTAAAAAAGAAGCAACGGGCGGGCGTTCGTTTCTGAATCGGCTGTCGTGTGATGAAGGGGGAGTGGTGTTGCCCCCTGAAACACATTGGCTGTTTTTATATGACTGTTTTTACCAACAATTACAATTATTTTGGGTTTCTTTCCTTATCTCTATGGTCTGAGATACTGTTGGGTCCCATCGAAGGAAGCCTTGCTGTGTGGGAGCCACTTTACCAGAGCTATTGAGCTTTTTGAAGTTTTCCTTCAAATGACTACACTTGCAATTGAAAAATTTCTCTGCAATTTTTTAAGTTAGTGACAGAGTGGATTTAACGTACACTTCGGTTGTTTCTTCTGATAATATTTGAAATGTATGTATCTGTCTGAATTTCGAGCATTACAGTGATATTCTCCTTGAGACAAATATCCCGTAACTAATTCCTGTTGTACTAATGCAGTGCTCTCTGAAGGAGACAAACTATTGACTAATGATTTAACGAGCACTACAAAGGTTCCTGAGAATCTAGGACGGTGTTAAGCCCCTGTGTTGTACTAATGATGCCGTCTTAACTCCCTAACAAAGGAGCTATCACTTTACCTCGTGTTAAATAACAGCAGCTCCAGGGAGAGAGCTTGTCAGTAAGGAGCCCACAAGGAGGGGAACATCAGCCCTGAAGGGAAGACATTTACTAGTCATTTGTGGCTCATTTCTGCTGAGTGGCTATGGGAAGATCTATGGACCATATCCGCTGCCAAAACCCTGCTTTACTCACGCTCTAAAGTAGGATATTACTAATCTGTACTCTATGTCACCTCCTCCAGTTATGTGGAACAGACAATGGGTCACACACAGCCTGATGAGTAATGCTGGACTTTCAGAAACATCATCATCTTTTTTTTTTACCTCATGAAAATACAGAATTGTGGCTTTGAAAAAAAGATTGATACGGGAAATTTGAATAATGTCAAGATGGAAATTGTTGGTGGTTAAAAAGTAAATTTATGAATAGGGTCAAAGACAGCTGTTATTTAAAAAGTATTAAAGAGAACCTGTCATCAGAGAAAACAAATGTATAAACTGAGACAATTAGCTGCCTTTATCCACCTCTATTGTATTAGAACAGTGTTCCCGCCTTCCCCACAGGCCCCTGGTACCCATGAACTTTGGAGACATATACCAAAGAAAATTACAGATGACAGCATTCCAGTGTCAGATGCAATCTTCTATATTTCATTAAATGGGGTAAAATAGGCGGACAGAGATCTTTTATCAATTTCGCGCTAACCAGCGCTTAATTGGAGAGGCTCCAATGATTAAGCATTATTTAGTGTGAAACAAGAGCTGTCATCTGCCCATTGTACCCTATTTCAATATAATAAAGAAGATTGCATCTGACATTCGAGTGCTGTCATCTGTGCTTTTTGTGGACCGACCTGAAGCAGTAGTACTTGTTTGCATGCCAGAGAATCTGGGTGCCAATAACCCACTTTGCTTAACACTGCAGTAAGAGAGATAAAAGTCATACCTCCATTTTCTCTAGAAGTTAAACCAGGATTTGAAATCTGTGTGCTCCTCAGGCAGGCTTAAAGGGGTTGTAAAGGAATTTTTTTTTTTCATAATAAGCATCCTTTACCTGCAGACATTCCTCTTTTCACTTCCTCATTGTTCGTTTTTGCTCAGAAGTTGCTCTATTTCTTCTCTGTTCTGTTCACTTCTTGCTTGTCTGATTTTACTAACCACTGTGATGGGAGGCTTTACTGCGGTGGTCAGTAACGTGCTCACCCCCTCCTGGGAACTACATCTGTGCGGCAGGACGCTCTCTACGTGTTAGAGACTTCAAGGAGGTGTGAATTACTGGGCGTGCCGCAATGCATACTGGGAAATGTAGTTCTTACATGAACGAACGATGCAAACCAGGAAGTGAATGAGAGAACAGAAACTAGAACGCCAGAGGTGATATAGATGAAGGAATATAATAGGTATTTACTTGTTTTTTAACAGAATCATTACACTATTCTGTCTGTCTACCTTGCAGACATTAATTTTAGGCAACATTTTTTTTTCCTTTAGTGACCCTTTAAGCTGAAGGTTTTGTTTTTTTTTTTGGTAATTTTTGTTAAAAACTTCAAGACATGGGGTGAGCTTTTCATTTTTTTGCATTCTTTATTTGATCAATTCATAAAGATTATCACACACGTCTTTGCACTTTAACAAACGACTACCTTCTGGCTGGCTTTAACTCCTCTGTTGGGTATTTTTTTGAACAGAACAGAAAATTAAGCCATTTAGGTGGAGATACAATACTCATTCAGAAGAGGTTATGGCTTTTATTGGTTAAATGTTATGAATAGGGATGCACTGATTCATTTTACAGCGAGTAAGTGTAATGATACTTTTTTTTTTTAGTACTCATCGATACCAATTACCGATACCTACCGGCAACTGTTGTTTTAGGCCCCTTTCACATGTGCGGACCATATGTCCGCATTTTCATCCATCCGTTGCGGATGAAAACGGGACATACATAGGTCCCTATGTGATTGCGGGTGTCAGCGGATGACCATCCACTGACACCTGTAATCACCCGCCTCCGCAAAGCTCCGATTTTTTGGACGGAAGAAAATCCTATTTTTCTTCCGTCTGGCGGATCGGATCGGGTGAACACGGACATACGGTCCGTGTTCATCCGATCCCCCCATAGGGAAGAGCGGAGGAAAGACATGGCTGTCCCTGCACAGTGTGCGGGGACCTCCCTGTCAGTCGACGGCTCAGTGGGGATTTTACGGAGGTTTCCCGCTGAGCTGGCGGACACACGGAGGTGGATCATTACTGATCCGCCCCGTGTGAAAGGGCCCTTAGGCCCCTTTCACATGTGCGGACCGTATGTCCACATTTTCATCCATCCGTTGCGGATGAAAACGGGACATACATTGGTCCCTATGACCGCTGACACCCATAATCACCCGCCTTCGCAAAGATCCGATTTTGCGGACGGAAGAAAATCCTATTTTTTCTTCTGTCTGCGAATCGGATGAACACAGATAATACGGTCCGTGTTCATCCGATCCCCCCATAGGGGAGAGCGGAGGAAAGACAGGGCGTTCCCTGCACAGTTTGCGGGGACCGCCCTGTCAGCCGGCGGCTCAGCAGGGATTTTACGGAGGATCCCCGCTGAGCTTTACGGACACACGGAGGCGGATCATTACTGATCCGCCCCGTGTGAAAGGGCCCTTACACTTCAGCTGTGAGAAATGGTACAAATCATTGAAAACATATTTACAAACTTAAATATTTTTTTTTTTTACATTTTGCACTTTTTTTCAATGTAAAATGTGTAAATATATGTTAAAAGTGTAAAGATATTAAGAAACAAAAACAAAAAAATGATTAATAGTTTAGTTTATAAAATAGAACTGAAAAAAAAAAAATCAGCAGGAAAAAATAATTAAATGGAGAAGGAGAATAAGGAGTTAATTAGGGCTGATTCAAATAAATTAAGGGGTTTAAACAGAGAAACGTTAAATTAAATTAAAAAAAAACTTTTTTTACTTGACAGGTTGCATTACACTGACTTTATCTGCATAATGAAGTCCATCCCTTTGATAAGTCCATGAATAAACAGAAAGATGCAAAATGAAACAATGTTTCTTTTTATTTTTCTGTTTCAGCAGCTGAGCAATGTTGTTGATAAACTTTGTCAGATCTTTGTTTACATTTCAGCTGTCACTGACAGCTGAATGAGTCATCAGTTGTTAAGGACCCGGGCCCGGATTCAGAAAGAATTGCGCTCTATTTGCGGAGGCGCAGGGCAACGATTTTGCCCTGCGCCCCCGCAAATATTTTGCGCTGCCCTCGATTCACAGAGCAGTAGCTCCGTAAATTGCGAGGGCGCGCCGGCAAAATTGCCCGGCGTAAGCGCGCGCAATGTAAATGATCCCGCGCCGAGCGTAGAGCGCATGCTCTGTCGGGAAACTTTCCCGACGTGCATTGCGGCAAATGACGTCGCAAGGACGTCATTTGCTTCAAAGTGAACGTGAATGGCGTCCAGCGCCATTCACGATTCACTTACGCAAACAACGTAAAATTTGAACGTCGCGACGCGGGAACGCCTGGTATAGTTTAGCATTGGCTGCCCCTGCTATTAGAAGGGGCAGCCTTACGCTAAACACGCCGTACGGAAACGACGTAACTTGCGTACGCAGGGGGCGCGCAACATTGTGAATCGGCGTAAGTATGCAATTTGCATACTATACGCTGACCACAATGGGAACGCCCCCTAGCGGTCATCGCAAGAATGCAGCCTAAAATCTGCGTGGCATAAGAGCCTTATGCCGCGCAGATTTTAGGCTGCAGTCGGCGTAACGAGTTCTCTGAATCAGGAGAACTCGTTACGCCGGCGCAAGTCAGCAATTGCGCTGCGTAACTATGGTTACGCAGGCACAATTGCTTACTGAATCTGGGCCCCTGTTTCTTAACCGATTTAATGCTGTACAGTTTTACACCTTTCCTGCCCAGGCCAATTTTCAGCTTTCAGTGCTGTTGCACTTTGAATGACAATTGCGCGGTCATGCAACACTGTACCCAAATGACATTTTTATAATTTTTATGACGTCGTCCCAGAACAAAAGAGGATCCTGCCCTCTGTCATTTGTCAATACGGCGGGCGGGAGATAGTTATCAACCAGTAATTGCCAGCTTTTTTTGGGGGGGGAATCTCATTGACAACTATGAGAGTCTGAAGTAACGATTTTAGGTATCAGAGCTTTTGCAGGAGTACCGACACTCCTGAAAATGCTTAGTATCGTTATCGGTATCAGTGCAACCCTAGTTATGAATAATAATCTTTGGTTCCTCATCTATATGATATTTTGGCATTAAATTCAATGTTGTAATGAGAATATCATTATGTATTGATATTAGATAGACAGCCTACTTACTTTATAAGTCCAAACATATGTGGACACCCCACCAAATAATGAGTTTAGGTGTTTCTAGTGAAGAGTACTGTTAATGCTTCATTATACAAAGTCCATTTTAGACAATTGTGCATTCCCAAAGGTATAGGTGTTCCTCCATGATTGTGCTCCTGTAAACAAAGGCAGGTCCATAGGAGGAGTTTTGTGTGGAAGAACTAAATGGCCTGCACATGACTTTATCCCTATTAAAAAAAACTTTTGGGATGAATTGGAGCATCATTTCGAGGCAGGTCTTCTCATCTAGCATGAATACCTGAACTTCAAAATATATATTTTTTGGCAGAATGGGCCAGGTTCCTACAGAGCACCCCCCAAGAACCTATGAAAAGCCTTCCCAGAAGAGTAATGCCGCTTACACACGACCGTTCTTCGGGTTATAAAAAATGTCGGGCCAGATTCACATAGAAGTGCGGCGGCGTAACATGTCATTTACGTTACACCGCCGCAAGTGCTTGATTCACAATGCACTTGCCTGTAAACTTGTGGTGGCGTATCGTAAATTCGTCCAGCGCAAGCCCGCCTAATTCAAATGGGGCGTGTGTCATTTAAATTAGGCGCGTTCCCGCGCCGAACGTACTGCGCATGATCCGTTTTGAAATTTCCCGCCGTGCTTTGCGCGAAATGACGTCGCACCGGCGTAATCTTTTGAACGGCGACGTGCGTTACGTCCTTTCCTATTCACGGATGACTTACGCAAAAAAAATAAATAATTAAAATTCGACGCGGGAACGGCGGCCATACTTTTACATGGGCAGTCTAAATATAAGCCACGAAATAGCAGCTGTAACTTTACGCTGGGAAAAGCCGACTAGCGCCGATGTAAGAGAATGCGATGAACGCGCATACCTTCGTGAATCGCCGCAAACAGCTAATTTGCATACCAGACTTGGAAAAACTACGCAAACTCCACCCAGCGGGCGCAGAAGAATTACACCTACGATCCGAAGGTGTACGAAGCCGTCGGATCGAAGCCAAAAGCCGTCGTATCTTGGTTTGAGGATTCAAACTAAAGATACGACGTGGCAAATTTGAAAATACGCCGGAGTATAAGTAGATACTCCGGTGTATTTCCTCTGTGAATCTGGCCCGTCATTTTTAATGGTCTAGAAACGTTTTTTTCAACCCGATCGTTAAAACGGCCTTGACTACACACGATCGTGAAAAAAAAATGCTCTAGCAAAGCGCGGTGACGTACAACACGTACGACGGCACTATAAAGGGGAAGTTCCATTCAGATGGCGCCACCCTTGGGGCTGCTTTTGCTGATTTTGTGTCAGTAAAAGACAATTCGGGCTTTTCAGTCTCTTACAGCGTGATGAATGTGCTTACTCCATTACGAACGCTAGTTTTACCAGAACGAGCGCTCCCATCTCATAACTTGCTTTTTTCACGTCGGTAAAGCCCACACACGACCATTTTTTATGACGTTAAAAACGACAACATTAAAAACGTTGTGAAGAATTAGAGCATGTTCTAAATTTTTAATGGCTGTTTTTTACATTGTGAAAAATGCTCTGGAGCCCACACGCGATCGTTTTTAATGACATTAAAAATAAACTTCATTTTTTGCAACCCAAAAAACGGTCGTGTGTATGCGGCATTACAGTCGTTATAACCACAAAAGGGTTGGGGGCACCATATTAATGCCAATGGTTTTGTATGTCCAACAAACTCAATGTTTGACCTTCCTATCTGAACATAGCGATTTATCATTTCTTCCATGTACACATCAATTAGCTGTCCTATAGTTCATTCCAGTTGTTCTGTAAGGCCCCGTACACACGACCAAACATGTATGCTGAAACTGGTCCGCGGACCAGTTTCAGCATACATGTTTGGTCGCGTGTATGCGCGAGCGGGCCGAATTCCAGCAAACATTTGCCCGCCGGGCCTTTTCCCAGCGGGCAAATATTCGTGGACGTGTTTTAAAACCGTCCGCTGGAATCCTGCCCGCTCGGACATGTACGGTCGTCAGTACAGACCTACCGTACATGTCCAGGCGCCCGCCGTCCCTCGCATGCGTCGAATGACGTCGCGGCGACGACGCGGACACGCCCTGCGTATTGTTTACGTGCGGACTTCTGTACGATGGTGTGTACAACCATCGTACAGAAGCCCTCTGGCAGGCATGTACGGTGAAAACGGTCCGACGGACCGCTTTCATCGTACATGTTTGCTCGTGAGTACCCGGCCTTAGACACATGTCCCATTTTTTAATTCTGCAATGGCGATTACCGGTATTTGTAGAATGCTGTGGCAAAAGATTTGGTGCCGGTGGTGTTCTCATGCTTTTCCACGGGAGGGGCCTTCCCGGAGAAGCCATTGATGAGAACACAAGATGCCGGGTTAGAAGAAGATGATGCTGCAACACGTGATTAGGTTAAGATAATGCAATTAGAAATTACACAGATGCTTTGTGGAGCCATTTGGTTCAATACAGATTTGTTATACTGGGCACCATAGACGCCCTTTGTCTTTGTACAAAGCTTTACTTACACAATACGTTTTCTTTAAATAAGGGTTATGTGTCTTATTAGTGGCCCGTGAAATAGCATTTTTACAGATGTCATTATAGGAAAATTGCAGTGTATTCGAGCAAAAGTAATTTTTTTCCGTTATGGTTCTTATCTTTGTTTTGCTTGCTACCGTACTTTCTCCACTCACAATGTATATATAAATGTGCACCTATATACACAGATCTGTCAACCATTTTTCTGAAGAGAAGACAGTGTGGAAAATGCTTTGCTCATATTGGGTGTCTCTTACAAGTCAATGTTTTGTTATGTAATTGGCAGCTAATATTTTAGGAAATAACATGAACTGGGAGCAGAGCCAGGTTCAGGTTTCAAACAGTAGACCTTATCTGACATTAACACATTGCATGTCAGATGCAAAAATGTTTAAACCTGTCTCTCTGACTGAAGCAATTATAGATCAGCCCAGCGAACGTGATGACAAGCAAAGCATATTTATACAGTGCAAGATGATGATCACAGTGCTGGAAGACACATAGGAAAGTACATAGACACTAACAATGGAGCCGAACAGTGACTGTATGTATAAAATATAGATGGATACAGGCATATGATCTTCAGTAGAACCTGTGTGGGTGATTCGGACCCATCTGTATTGTTACAATCTACATTTCTTCTCTTTAGAAACCACAATATCATAATTCTGTAACAGAAACGCCTCCCAATGAATCTTAGGCCGCGTACACACGGTCGGTCAAAACCGATGAAAACGGACTGAAGGTCCGTTTCATCGGTCCAAACCGACCGTGTGTGGGCCCCATCGGTCAGTTATCCTTCAGTCCAAAAATGTAGAACTTGCTTTAAAATTCAACCGATGGATGCCTAACCGATAGGTCAAAACCGATGGTTAGTACGCAAAAGCATCGGTTAAAAACCTGCTCAGAATCAAGTCGACGCATGCTTGGAAGCATTGAACTTCATTTTTCTCTGCACGTCATTCTGTTTTACGTCACCGCGTTGGACTCAATCGTTTTTTTAACTGATGGTGTGTAGGCACATCAGACCATCAGTCAGCTTCATCGGTTAACCGATCCTTCGGACCGTTCTCATCGGATGGACTGATCGTGTGTACAGGGCCTTAAATGTCTTCCCATGTAATAGATAGAATAGCAATGTAGGGCTGAAGTCAAGACACTACTGGTCTGTGAGTGACTGAAGATCAGTCCTGACACGATCAATGTTTGTTATCGGGCCCTCTACTCAACAGTGATATTTTAGTCATAAGTGAATGTGTTTAAACCCCCATGTCAAACCATGAATATTAAAATAATTAAATCAAAAAAATACCTGTGATAATTTCAAATAAGCTGCAACCCTGTGGTGTAGATCTACACACTAGAGCAATTTAAGTATTAAAGAGGAACTCCCTATTTTTTTTTGGCCCCGCTTACCTGCACATTTCAAATACTCACCCAACCAGTGGATCCAGTGTTGACCTGCTTAAATCCTCTTATGCAAGGCCACAGCTCCGTCGTACGCCGCCATGTTCTCTCTGACATCATCAAGTGGCCCGCCAATTTTTTTTTTTGCTAAGTCTATGAGTCATACTGGCCTATGTTTACTGAATGGTCTTAAGCATCTAATGACCCCTTGTTTATGACAATTGCTTTTTTGAGTTTTCCCTAAGCCAGGTGGCATCCTGTGTTTGTCTAGTTTGCCACTAGGGGAAACATACTGTTATTTCATTGTAAACTGTATTTCACCCTTCAATAAAAATGTATTGAACAAAAAAAATCAAAGGCCCGCCGGCCCGATGACGCACCGATAGGCACGCCCCTCCTCTTGTTCTTGAATGAAAGGCTATGCCTCCTGGGATATCTGGTGTAGCTATCCCGTGAGGCACAGCGAGCAGTGTGCATCTTATTTGCCTAAGCAAGTGACGTGCATGGGGAGGTGGGGCAGACTTTTAACCAACATGGTCTCTGAGATATTTTCAATTTCCCCTAGCGACGACATTAGCGTTTCAAGCCAGGGTCATGCTGTGAAAGGTGGCTCCCGCATGCATGCATGCGCGGGAGTGACGTCATGTGACTCCGGCCAGTCAGAGAGCCGGTGTTCACGGCCCCCCGGAAAAAGAGGGGTGAACATGGATGCTCGTTGCTAGCGTGAAAAACTGTGACATCGCGGGCTTCTCCTGCAGGTAAGTGTCACATAATGGACTACTATGCGATGCATAGTAGTCCATTATGCTTTACCTTTGCAGGTAAAAATAGAGGAAGTAAACCCCATAAGGGTTTACTTCCTCTTTAAGGGGGTGCTATTGTGGTAGTATACCATAAACCACAACTATATCTGATCCCTCTCCCAAAAATGTAATACAAGAGTCCACAAAAACAATAAGCTATATAGTGTGTGAATTAAAAAATATTATGTCATAACACTATATAAAATATAATATATATATTACATTTATATACAGTAGTGTTATCACAGATTATGTTTCAATTCACACACTGTATAGCTTATTGTTCTCGTGGACTCTTGTGTTTTTGGGAGAAGGGTCCAGTATAGTTGTGGTTTAGGGTAAAATATTTTAGTCATAGGCTGGCTCTGTAGGCACGGTGGGTTCTGTAAGCCCGTAAGTTATATACCTTAAAGCAGAGCTCCACCCAAAAGGGGAAGTTACGCTTTAAGGACTCGTCCTCCACTCCTTTTAAAGAATTGTAACTTTTGGGGATTGGGTACCCGATTTTGACAGGTACTCGCTCCCACTTCCGTTCCGACCGCCTAGGCAATCAGAAGCGGAAGTTCTGCTGCCTCCCTTGATTTACTGGTGTGTTTTTTTTTGCAGCTTTTTCAGCCTTTTATAAGTGTTTTTGAAGTGTGTTACAAGTGGTTAGCCAATAGAAAGCACTAGGGGGAGGAGAGGAAGAGGATATTAGGGGTGAAGAACTGCTATTTGAGCGTTTTACAAGCTTTTTTCAAGTTATTTTTATTGAAGTCTATGGGTCCGAAAACGCAAAACGCACACACTGTAGTACATCTTGTTATTACAGAGGGGCTAGCAGGAATTGGAATCACTAACTTTACTGCCAGAGAAAATAGCAGCGGGAGGGAGGGGTGGAGGAAACTGCTTAAGCACAGACTCCTGAGCTGACAGGCAGGGAGGGAGGGGGATGACGGAGGAACGTAAAGTGATCACAGTATCATCGATCAGCAGCCATGAATACCGTGGTCAACACACTAAGGGGGACACAGAAACAGGTAGGATCAACCAGGTATATTATAACATAGAAAGGGACAAATAACAACGCACAAGCACTATGCGGTTTAACACGTTTTAAAGCAGCAGGATCTTTTCTTCTTTTTTTTTAGGGTTACAACTTCTTTAAAGTGACACTAAAGGTTCCAATTAAAAAAAATAGACGCCGAGTGTATGACTCGGCCCTGCCCCCGGTGCCGGCGTCATTGATTTGCTGATAATTTGTTGATTTTTTTTCCAACATATTTAAACAAGCAAACTGATCTTCATTAAAACAGTACCTACAAATAAAGGTGATATACTTAAAGTGATTCTAAAGTCTCGATTTTTTTTTAAAACAACAAACTTGTTATACTCACCTACTCTTTGCAGTGGTTTTGCGCAGAGCAGCCAAGATCCTCCTTTTCTCAGGTCCCTCTTCGGCACTCATGACCCCTCTCTGCTGTTGAGACAAGAAGCTTGCTGTAGGGGCACCTGAGCCGCAGCTCCGTGTGTCCATTCAGAAACCGTGGCCTGACCCCTTTCTCTCCTCATTGGCTCACTTACATTTATTGACAGCCAATGGAGCTTTGCTGCTGTTTCAGCCAATGAGGAGGGAGAGTCCCGAACAGCAAAGTCTCTCATGCAACATTGCTGGATCGAGATGGGCTTAAGTAAGTATTAGGGGGGCTGAGGGGGGCTCCTGCACACAGAAGGTTTTTATCTTAATGCATAGAATGCATTAAGATAAAAAAATAAACTTTTGCCTTTAAAACCACAGGGAAAATTTGCTATATGAGACATTTAATTTACAAAAATATGAAGAGATAAAATGTTAAAAAAGGAAATACACCCTTGGCTTTAGTAACTAGTATTACCCCCTTATATTACCCCCTTAACCAGAAATTACTTTTTGTAAACATTTTGTATAACTACATACCAGTCTCTGAAATCGATAGAACTAGCATGTGAATCAGGAATCTCACAGATTCTAATCTGCAAATGTGTTCTGGGTCAGAAGTACTGAAGAAGTACTGAAGCCATTAAACAAATATCAGGCTGCCTTTAGTGCCGTCTGGAGACGCTATTCCTGAAGAAACAGAAGGCTTTTCTTTTCTAAGTATCGGCAGAAGCATCGGGAGCATTTGCGCGAGTACAAGTACTCGGGCAAATGCTCAGTATCGGTACCGATACTAGTATCGGTATCGGGACAACCCTAAAAAATACGAGAAAATGCTCTGGAGCCTACAGACGATCGTTTTTAATGACCTACTAAAAAAATTGCATTTTTCTCGTCATGAAAAACGGTCGTGTGTACGCGGCATTAGAGTGATTGGAGAGGAGGATGTGGAGTTATACGTGACACTGAAGGTGCAGTGAGATAGGTAAGATTCGAACCAACGGAGAGCGCAGACATAGAGACCAAGCAAATCAAGTTTTTTGAGTAGGAGGGGTCCTTCAGGTGAGATTCATTTTTGTACCAGGTGCTCCTCCGTACACATCCAATAATTTATCATCTGGCTCCGTTTGTTGCTGTCAGAGCAGTAGTAGCCTAAATCAGGGTCTATCCATAATATATTTTAATCGCACATCTTCTCCTTTGAAGTGTAAAAAAATCACTTTATGGTAGATCCATCTGAACCAATTTTCACTTTTATCAGTCCAAGGCTGTTACACACACACACATTAGGCAGCGGACCAAAATGACACCCAGGTATCTATATTAATATTTATAATATATGTTATAATTTATATAGGATTTATACTGTATAGCACCAACAGTTTGCAGAGAGAACTAGTTTTTACAAGATAATTAGTATTTCAAAAACTTACTTAGCACAGATGTCCTTTAAGACAATGTACTGTATTAACCAGCTGGCAATTGTAGTTCAGCACCCTCCTGAAAGCCACTGTTTACTCACTTCTGTCATTTGAAAACCTTAAATGACATTTCCTGCGCAGGGTCTCTTTCACACATCTCCCTGAAAGTATTGTGAAGGAGATGTGCTTGTGGGATGAGTACGTGCTTCCTTAGCCACTTGAAAGAAGCACTTGTTAGGACGCAGATGTGGAGATCTGCTCTGGCATTCTGTGGGATACTCTATTTTAGTGTGAATCCACAACACCTCAGCTTAACTCGTGACCTCAGGAATGGACTGAGCCACATGAAACCTGCCACAGAGAGAGCTCAGCTTTCAGCTAAAAGGGAAAGTAGCCAAAGACTATTGACAGGGCAAACACAACTTTACATTTCAGCTTACAGTGCTACAACTTTAGAGATCATGAGTGCTACAGTCATACAGATGTCTTGTTGCTGATACAGGCAAAGAGGGGCTGATAAGATCTTTGAGGACATATCACTTCAAAGCTAACTTGCTGCTTGGTACCGGTGTTGATGCAAATACCAAGCGAGAGCAGGAAGTCTGCATCTCTAGCCAGCATTGGCCTTAATGTGGCTGGCCGTGGTGGGAAGTACACATTCAAGTTGTCTTAGGCCTCGTACACACAATAGGTTAAACAGAGGACAACGGTCTGATGGACCGTTTTCATCGGTCGAAACCGATCGTGTGTGGGCCCTATAGGTTATTTAACCATCGGTTAAAAAAAAAGCCAACTTGCTTTAAATTTAACCGATGGATAGGTCAAAACCAATCGTTAGTAGGCACAACCATCGGTTAAAAATCCACACATGCTCAGAATCAAGTCGACGCATGCTTGGAAGCATTGAACTTCGTTTTTTTCAGCACGTCGTTGTGTTTTACGTCACCGCGTTCTGACACGATCGTTTTTTTAACCGATGGTGTGTAGGCGCGACGGACCATCAGTCAGCTTCATTGGTTAACCAATGAAAACGGTCCATCAGACCGTTCTCATCGGATGGACTGATCATGTGTACACGGCTTTAGTGTCAGGCATTTACTACTTTACTACTACTCAGTGCCGATTCTGACCTCCCTGGGGCCCTTAGCAAAATGACATGTCACATTAAAGTTGAGAAGCGGGGGGGGGGGTGAATGCTGACTTCTTACCTCTTCTCCCATGCAGCGAGCGAGTTCAGAAGCAGGATGAGGGGCCGAAAATTACTTCTCACCAGATGGGGCCTCTAGTAATTTGGGGGGCCCTCCGCAGCTTTGCGGGGCCCTAAGTGGCTTGCATAGTGAGCCTGTAGGGCAGATCAGCCCTGGTGCAACTCAACATTAATTTTTCTTGCTCCTAAAAGGATTATTACTCCTACATTTTTTCAATTGCAATGAACTGTTGCCTAGAGTTTTGCTTAGCTCCTTGTGTAAGTGGGCAGTCATCATTCCTTTAGGGCACCGTTTGTTCTGCCAGAGTTCTCAAAGTCCAAACACAAGAACAAATGGGGCACTAGATTTAGATATTCTTGGGGTCACTGAAATGGACACTGGGCACACTTTCAGTAGCTCTGCTCACAACAGCGGCTACACTCAGGGCAAGGAAAGGACCCAGAGTTGAAAATCCACATACTGTACATGTAATCCAGTTATGCCTTGTACTCACGATCGGATTTTTAGTCGGAAAAACCTTGGATGGTTTTTCTGACAGAATTCCGCTCGCGCTTGGCTTGCATACACACGGTCACACAAAAGTTCTCGGAACTTTCGTCCATCAAGAACGCGGTCACATACAACACTACGATGAGCCAAGAAAATGAAGTTCAATGCTTCCGAGCATGCGTCAAATTGTCTCCAGGCATGCGTCCGAATTGCTACAGACGATCAGATTTTCCAATAGGAATTTCCATTCAAAAGCTCACATCGGACTTTTGCTGTCGAAAAATTGGATCGTGTGTACAGACAGTAAGAGTGCCAAATGTCCAAGAGTCCAAGGTAATTTAATTACAAAATGTATTCATAGCAGAATTGGACGCTTGGTGCTGTTATTGGAGTATATGTATGAGAGTTCTGAAATTGTCCATATGGGCAATATTTAGTAGTGCACCATTTATTATATTGCAATAAAATCCCTCCGAAACCTACCGAGGTCACTAGGCACCCCGTATAAATTTTACTTTGTGCGTTGTAATAGTTTCTGAAGATTGCTGCTGTTGCTTCTGTTTTGAAATAATTTCAGGATCTTTTCTACCAGTCTTGTCACCGGCTTAGGTCCTGTCTGGTACCAATGCTAATTGTATGCTGTCATCCTGATGTTTGCTTTACTTCATAATACTGTCTGAACACTACCTTTGGCTTAACTTTTCCTATATATTATGGGCCAGATTCAGGTACATTTACGTTGCGCAGCGCAGCGGCGGCGTAACGTATCCCATTTACGTTACACCGCCGCAAGTTTACAGCGTAAGTGCCTGATTCACAAAGCACTTACCTGTAAACTTGCGGCGGTGTAACGTAAATCCGCTCGGCGCAAGCCCGCCTAATTCAAATGGGGCGGGCACCATTTAAATTAGGCGCGTTCCCGCGCCGAACGTACTGCGCATGCTCCGTCCGTCAAATTACCCGACGTGCATTGCGCTAAATGACGTCGCAAGGACGTCATTGGTTTCGACGTTAACGTAAATGGCGTCCAGCACCATTCATGGACGACTTACGCGAACGACGTGAAATTTAAAATTTCGACGCGGGAACGACGGCCATACTTAACATGGGTTACACCACCTAGAGGGCAGCCTTAGTTTTACGTGGCGTATCTCGACGGAAACAACGTAAAGTTAGAGCGACGGGTAAAGCGTACGTTCGTGAATCGCCGTAACTAGTCATTTGCATATTCTACGCCGACCGCAATCACCACCTAGCGGCCGGTCTAGAATTGCATCCTAAGATCCGACGGTGTAAGTAGTAGGGCTATCTATGCGGAACTGATTCTATGAATCAGCCGCATAGATACGACAATCGTATCTCAGAGATACAACGGCGTATCTCTTCTGTGAATCTGGCCCTATATGTATAAGTAGGCCGACTTGCACTCTGGCTATGCCCCTTCCCTGCAAATACACAATTTCAAAATACTGTCCTGGAAAACCCACACCTCCCAACTGAGGGTCTCCAGGTGAAGGCTAATTGCTCCTAAATTTTTTACCACCTGTCACCATGATGGTATTTAAATACTACAATAGCATAACATAATATTTAATAAATAACTACCCAATAACTTCACAGTTTAAGGCAGACATAAAAACTGATTTTATTATCACAACCAAAAGTTAAAGAAGAGCCCTAACCTAAAAAAAAAAAACACTTCAAAACAATTATGTATCCAGTTCTTATTAACCCTGCCCAAAAATGCACAAGATCCATTGAAGCCTATTCATTAATATATAATGGGAAGGAATTTATCAAAACTAGAGCAGACAGAATCTGGAGCAGTTGTGCATGACAACCAAGCAGCTTATATCTTCAGCTTATTTAGGTAAGTTTTGAAAATAAAAGAAGCTGAATGGTTGCAATGTACATTTTTGATAAATTCCTCCCATTGTATACTAGTCTTCCTATTAGGGGATTCGTAAGTCGCTACAAGTCAGATCACATGTTCCAATGAATCATAGAAATGACTGTGGTAGGACACATCCATAGAGAGAGCCTGTGTTCACCTGGAGACCTTTAGAAGGCCTATACCAGCTAGTAGTAAAGAAAACCCAAGGGTTGCTAAAGAGCAAGAGGATCATGGTAGAAAATAATCCAGTATTCAATGCATATCACAAATGCACCACCTACTTTAGGATTATTATGAATTGGATTTATACTTTTTTTAAAAGTGAACGCATCCTTTTGCGATGCAGGGCACAGTAGCAGGTTCAATATATTCCTCTCCCAACCTCTCATTAGCTCCTGACGGCTATGAGTGGCTCAATTTGTAGCTTACTTTGAGTATAGATTCTCTCCATAGGATACGTTTCTGTTCTTGGTACGAGGGGCATTCGAAAAGTTTTTTACCTAGCTGTGAAGGAGAGAAGGTAAAAACAAAATTCCTTTTTTGCAGCTTAACATATTCCTCCCTCAATTCAACACATCTGTTCCATGTGACAGGTAATGAAGAAATACCAGAGAAAAAAGCCACATTTCTGCAATACATCAATAGTAACACAACAAATGTGACCAGGTTCATTATCGTGGAGAAGTTGGATGCCATGTGATAACTTTCCATACCTTTTATCCTTTTATTCAAGTCAGTATTTATTAAAAGAGGTAGGGAAAACATCTCTGGTACAAGTCATGTCAGTTGGTAAGCACTATGATCCAACAATATGAAAGGTAGTTATTAGTACTTGCATCATTTTGTGACACATTGGTTACACTCAGGCCCCGTACACACGACCGAGTTTCTCGGCAGAATTCAGCCAGAAACTCGATCGGAGCCGTATTCTGCCGAGAAACCCGGTCGTGTGTACACTTTTGGCCGAGGAAGCCGACGAGGATCTTGTCGGGCCAAATAGAGAACATGTTCTCTATTTCCTCGTTGTTCAATGGGAAATTTCGGCTCGCCGAGATCCTCGGCGGCTTCACAAGGAACTCCACGAGCAAAACGATGTGTTTTGCCCGTCGAGTTTCTCTGGCCTGTGTACGGGGCCTCAGTTTAGCAACAGCGCAGCATCACTCATCATTCACTTATCAATTACGGATTCACCTATCGGTGTTTGCAGCAGTTGTTGTATACATCGTTTTTTTTCCACTTCCAGTGATAGCGCGGGAGTATTCCTTTATCAGTCTAACACTCAAATTCCGTCATTGAGCAGTGTAATTTTGAGCCCATGGAAAGCATTCTATAAAAGCTAGACAATTGTCTATGGAAAAACCATATTGAACTTTTACTGAGACAGAGAGAATAAAGTATGTCGGCAGAAATTCTGCCTCAAATGGTAAGAATGTGTCTGATTTGTGGACAAAATTCTCTATTCCATTCCTTGTACCCTGAAGAAGAGAACCCAGGCGGAAAGTGTATAGACATAGACTGGTTTCTGCCAGCACACTTTCGAAAGCCTTCAGTAAACTAAAGCAGGTCTTCAATTCTGATCTTAATGGAATTTCCATACCTACAAAGGTCCCTAGGAGAAATCAAGGTCTTGATAGTGACCCATTGTTTATGTCTTTGATGGAACCTATCCAAGTTACGGGTCAATAGTACTGCTTTATGATATAAGAAAAAAATCGGGAGGCCTGTACCCCCATCACCTTTCGTAATGTCAGAATGGAACTCTTTACCCTAGGGTTGGTGTTGTGCCAAACAAATCTAACAAGAAGGTGTTTTTAGCTTATGTAAAAAACGCCCTTGGTAGAAGAATAGGGACTATTTGAAAAAAAAAAAAAATTTAGGTAAAACATCCATCTTTATCACATTTATCCTACCAAACCATGACGGCATCAAAGAAGACCATTTTTGTAGGTCAGACTGGATGGTAATGGCATCAAATTTAATGTATAGTGTAGAAACATTGGATGAAATAAGAACCCCCAGGTATCTTATGGAGTCTTGATGCCATTTGAATTAAAACAAACATTGATTAGAAGCCATCATTCGACCAGGTAAGGAAATATTAAGAAGTTCAAACTTGTGGAGATTTACTCTAAAATTCCTTAATGTCCCAAATGTCTTGTGTAAGATGGCTGGGAGGCTTGTCTCCGGAGCCAAAAGTAATGCAGCAGATTGTCAGCTTAGAGAGCAAGCTTATATTTTACAAATCCAATTTGAAGGCCCTTAATGTTAGCATTGTTCCAAAGGGCAATTACCAAATGCTCCATCATCGGTACATATAATAACAGGGACAGAGGGCACCCCTGACAGGTCCTGTTGCAATGGGAAAAATGGAGAATAGAGAGCCATTAGCCCTTACCCGGGGCACATGGTGAGGTATATAATGCTGACATCTTTGCTACCAAAGGGTCATCAAGACCAAAATGTGTCAAGATCATCTGAGAAAGTCCCAATCCACCTGGTCGAATGCTTTTTCAGCATCTATAGACCACCTTTTACCCTTTATGTCATCTTTAATTGATTTATGAGAGATGCATACTGTAGTTATTCCTTTCACTGTTGTTTGTGCTGCATAGAATGTAATATTGTCTACTACACCGGCTACTGCTGTCTCACTCAATGGATGCCTCCTCGGCTCCTCCTGAACCTTAAACATGCATAGGTGAAACTACAGTCTCTTAATGTTGGTTTAGGCCCCATTCACATGGGCAAAAGTACCCTATGGTTTCCTGTGGCAAGTATACCAGGTGTTCTAGTTAGCTGTGGCTGCTCAGTCTTTACAACTGAATGACATTCAGACAGAATCTGTGGCTGTGAGCATTCATACGCATGTATCTGTGCATAAAACGGTTAGCTGCAGTTAAGAACAGATATCCACCCCTGGACCAACCCTTCTCTCCTCCTCATCCAATCAGAGAATGCCTTGTATTAAAAAAAAAAAAAAAAACTTAGCTTTCCAGGAATGGTGGTGCGGAACGAGCAACCTGACTTGTAAGATCGTAGCTATCATTGTAGTAGCGCCAAATACTACAGTGATTTCCAACAGCAACTCATAAGGTGGACATGGATGTAAGTATGCAATACAAAGAGGGCCAGATTCACAGAAAAAGTACGCCGGAGTATCTGCTGATACTCCGGCGTACTTTCAAATTTGCTGCGTCGTATCTTTATTTGGAATTCTCAAACAAAGATACAACAAGATTTGGCTAAGATCCGACAGGCGTACGGCTTCGTACGCCTTCGGATCTTAGGATGCAATACTTCGGCGCCCGCTGGGTGGAGTTTGCGTCGTTTTTAGCGTCGGGTATGCTAATTAGCTGTTTACGGCGATCCACGAAGGTACGCACGTTCGTCACATTCTCTTACGTCGTCGCTAGTCGGCTTTTCCCGTCGTAAAGCTGCGATTGCTATTTAGGTGGTGTAAAATTTGACAGCCCATGTTAAAGTATGGCCATCGTTCCCGCGTCGAATTTCAATTTTTTTTTTTGCGTAAGTCGTCCGGGAATACGAAAGTACGTAACGCACATCGCCGTTCAAAACATTACGTCGGGGCGACGCCATTTCGCGCAAAGCACGGCGGGAAATTTCAAAACGGAGCATGCGCAGTACGTTTGGCGCGGGAACGCGCCTAATTTAAATGGTACACGCCCCATTTGAATTAGGCGGGCTTGCGCTGGACGGCTTTACGCTACGCCACCGCAAGTTTACAGGCAAGTGCTTTGTGAATCAAGCACTTACGCTGAAAACTTGCGGCGGTGTAACGTAAACAGGATACGTTACGCCGCCGTAAAAGTACATGAATCTGGCCCAGAATTTCTAAAGTTTAGCTTTGGGGCTAGTTTACACCAGTGGCCATTTTAGAATGCAGCCGCTGGTGTATGGTAGAATGGAAGTGTTGATAAGCTGGCACATCACACCATTTTCTTTTTTTTTTAAAACAAATTTTATTGAAATAATATTAGGGTCGAAACAACTAATCGACTAATCGATTTCCTCAGTAAGCTTGCCCCCATCATCTGAGCCATTCTGGCTGGGGGTTAGTCAGCGTGCTTGCCCCCTCCCTTGGGACTACATCCCTGTGGGGAGACGCTGTGAACACATTTAGAAGGGAAATCAAAGGAAAGGGTAAGTGAATCAACAATGCACTTGCTTAAAGGAACCTATTTAGAAAATAAAAAACAAACCTTTACAACCCCTTTAAAGGTTAGGGTCGTTTATCCTTGTGGTGTGATAATACAATACTTTTTTAAGTACTGTATCATTTGGTATCATTTGTTGATACCAAATGATACAGTACGTAAAAATGTATTGTATTATCACACCACAAGGATAAACGAACCTAACCTTTAACCACTTCCGGACCGCCGCATGTATATGTACGTCGGCAGAATGGCACGTACAGGCACATTGGCGTACCTGTACGTCCCTGCCTAGATGTGGGTCGGGGGTCCGATCGGGACCCCCCCCCCGCTACATGCGGCGGTCGGAAACCCTCGGGGAGCGATCCGGGACGAGGGCGCGGCTATTAATTTCTAGCCGCCCCCTCGCGATCGCTCCCCGGAGCTGAAGAACGGGGAGAGCCGTATGTAAACACGGCTTCCCCGTGCTTCACTGTGGCGGCGCATCGATCGAGTGATCCCTTTTATAGGGAGACTCAATCGATGATGTCAGACCTACAGCCACACCCCCCTACAGTTGTAAACACACACTAAGTGTACACTAAATCCTACAGCGCCCCCTGTGGTTAACTCCCAAACTGCAACTGTCATTTTCTCAATAAACAATGCAATTTAAATGCATTTTTTGCTGTGAAAATGACAATGGTCCCAAAAATGTGTCAAAATTGTCCGAAGTGTCCGCCATAATGTCGCAGTCACGAAAAAAATCGATGATCGCCGCCATTAGTAGTAAAAAAAATAAAAAAAAATAAAACTATCCCCTATTTTGTAAATGCTATAAATTTTGCGCAAACCAATCGATAAACACTTATTGCAATTTTTTTTACCAAAAATAGGTAGAAGAATACGTATCGGCCTAAACTGAGGAAAAAAAATGTTTTATATATGTTTTTGGGGGATATTTATTATAGCACAATGTAAAAAATATTGGATTTTTTTCAAAATTGTCGCTCTATTTTTGTTTATAGCGCAAAAAATAAAAACCGCAGAGGTGATCAAATACCACCAAAAGAAAGCTCTATTTGTGGGGAAAAAAAGGACGCCAATTTTGTTTGGGAGCCACGTCGCACGACCGCGCAATTGTCTGTTAAAGCGACGCAGTGCCAAATTGTAAAAACCCCTTGGGTCATTTAGCAGCATATTGGTCCGGTCTTTAAGTGGTTAAATGGGTTGTAAGGGTTTGTTTTTTATTTTCGAAATAGGTTCCTTTAAACTAGTGCATTGTTGATTCACTTACCCTTTCCTTTGATTTCCCTTCTAAATGTGTATCAGTGTGTGAATGCTTTTTGATACTATTTATCATAACTATTGTTGTATTTCAGCTGAGGTTTGGTATCTGTTTGCCCTATTGCAGCCAATTAAATTCGTACTCGTACCATTTTGATTTCAGTTTTCCTGGACACGTTTACATTTGCTTGATTGCAGTAGTACAGTACTCAATTCATGGGCTTTAAAAAAAATGAGACCCAGTCAGTTTTGATTGTTTAGTTAACGTTAAAAACTAGGAACCAAACCTTTTACTTATCAAAGGGGTTTCATTTCTTCTAGGTTGAGTATTGGTATGCGTTACATTTATTCTCTCTTACTATAATCAACAACCTTTAACTACGCTTTGGCCTCTGGTATCCCTGAGAGCGTGCACAATGCATTGTGTGTCTTTTAACACTTTGGTGTTAAAGTACTGATGTCATCTTCAGCAAGTAGGTAACAAGTTATTTCTTCCTGCTGCAGAAGTTCTATGTGGGAGGTATTCGGTTACTTCTGTTTGTGGTCACGTTGGGTAACTAGTTCCATGAGGTTCAGGCTCTAGAGGCCAGCTTTCATCAAGTCCTTTAACACTGCATTGGCTGGGAAATGTATTTTTTTATACATTTCCTTTTAGACAGAGAGAAAGCGAAGATTCACTGACTCATTTGATCGTCTTCCAAGACCAATGTCACACAACGGTTTTTAAGAAAAAGACAGGGTTCCCAGCCCCGGCTAAGAACTGCCAACACCAGCCTAAGACAGCTTTTGTGTTTGACCTGACAAGAGCACAATAGGCTTGCTTGTGCCCGAAATAACTATCTGTCATTTCCTAAATTTCATTTTTCACTGTTATCCTTTCAAATAGTTGGAACGCCTGGTATGTGTCAGGGCCTGGGGCATCCTCTGTGCTCAGCTAAAGTATTTTCTCTGCGACTTAGTTTAGTGGATGTCTGATGTGGATGTGTCTTTTTTTGTGTTCTTTATTGTGAGGTTCCTGAGTATCTGGTTAATGGAGAAGTGTTTTTACATATACATTGCCTTAGGGGCATCACTTCTGCCTAGGTTGTTAGGAATCCTTGAAATACACATTTGCATCATGTTTTTGTTTTTGCCTGTTATATCTCCTGCTTTATGACTGATAAATAAAATACATTTTATGTTGCCTTTTCCCCTTTTACCCCAATGAAGTACTTAGACTTCTAGGCCCAGATTCTCAATGGCGTTACGACAGCGCAACACCATTTGCGCCGTCGTAAATCCCAATCTGGCCCCGGGTATCTATGCGACTGATTCCTAGAATCAGTTACGCATAGATACCCATTAGATCTGACAGGCGTAAGGCTCTTACGCTGTCAGATCTTAAAAGCAATTTTTTTTCCCGCCGTTGGTGTCGCATCGTCGTTTTCCCCGTCGTCTATGCAAATTAGGTAATTACGCGAGATTCCCGAACATACGCGCGGTCGACGCTGAGAATTTACGTAGTTTCCGTAGCCTACGCGATGCGTAAGGTTGCCCCTGCTATTAGGAGGGGCAACCAATGTTAAGTATGGCCGTCGTTCCCGCGTCGAATTTAAAAAAAATTACGTTGTTTGCGTAAGACGTCCGTGAATGGCGCTGGATGCCATTTCCATAAACGTCTAAGCAAATGACGTCGGGGCGACGTCATTTAGCGCGATGCACGTCGGGTAATTTACCCGACGGAGCATGCGCAGTACGCTCGGCGCGGGAGCGCGCCTAATTTAAATGGTGCCCTCCCCATTTGAATTGGGCGGGCTTGCGCCGAGCGCTTTTACGAAACACCGCCGCAAGTTTACAGGTAAGTGTTCTGAGAATCAGGCACTAACGCTGTAAGCCTGCGGCGGTGTAACATAAAGCACATACGTTACGCTGCCCAGGAGCAACGTAATTGTTTGAGAATCTGGGCCCTAGTTTATCAAAACACAAAATCAAAAGTGTAATATATTTCTCTTTACCAATCCCCAAATGAGGCGGAAGCACAAGTTTTATTTTTTTTCCAGGCTTTTTATCCTTTATTTTCACTAAGTAATCCTGAAAATTACACACTTCCTATCCCATGCTCTATGCCTGCGCCTCATTTAAAGTCCCAACCATTTAGTCTTCTCCTTATACAATCCTATCCCATCTTGGTACATTTACTTCTCCAATGTGTCTCAGGAGGTAGCCATGGCTAACAGACAGCCTGAACATCAAACACATCTGCGTTGTTTATCTCCATTACATGGTAGTTGATGGTAGCCTACACATGAAAGCTTTAATTGGTTTAGCTGCCTTTTTAGCTCACAGGAAGGCTCAAGAATATATCTGGCAAGATCAATAGGTATTTTCAGCACTTCTTGAAAATGTTCTTGGCTTAAAGTGATACTAAAGTTTTGTGTTTTTTTTTTAGTTAAAAATTACAAACATTTCATACAGGCATACCCCACTTTTAAGTACACAATGGGGTATACAGACATACTCCACATTTAAGTACACAATGAGGTATATTTACTAAAGCTGGAAAGCGCAAAATCAGGCTCACTACTGCATAGAAACCAATGAGCTTCCAGGTTTTATTACCAAAGCCTAATTGACCAAGCTTGGGTTAGAAGCTCATTGGGTTCTATGCAGAAGTGAGCTTGATTTTGCACTTTCCAGCTTTAGTAAATAAATTTAGTAAATAAACCCTATCGTGTACTTAAAAGTGGTGTATGCCTGTACTTACCTTCTCTGTGCAGTGGTTTTGCACAGAGCAGCCCAGATCCTCCTCTTCTTGGGTCTATCATCGGCGTTCCTGGTCCTTCCCTCCTGAGTGCCCCCACAGCAAGCAGCTTGCTATGGGGGCTCTCGAGCCGAGCTGCACCTCCATGTGTCCATTCAGACACGGAGCCGCCGCCCGACCCCACCCCTTTTTTCTCCTCATTGGCTCCATGACTTTGATTGACGGCAGCGGGAGCCAATGGCGCTACGCTGCTGTCTTAACCAATGAGGAGGGGGGTCCTTGACTGCCGGGTCTCTCTTGCAACATCGCTGGATCTTAGATGGACCTCAGGTAAGTATTAGGGTTTCTGAGGGGGGCTGCTGCACACAGAAGGTTTTTCATCTTAATGCATAGAATGCATTAAGATGAAAAACCTTCTGCCTTTACAACCACTTCAAAAAAAGTAAACAAATGCACCCACCAAATCTAAGGACTGGTAAGCAGCAATATATTACATTTTAATTGTTTGGGTATATATACGCTTTAAACCATTTAAGTTAGTTTTTTTAGGATGCATGATTTTATGAAAAAGCCTTCATAATCCGACTCTTCTTCTTCTTCAAAAAAAAAAAAACTATTTATGTCTATATTTATTTATTAAAAAGATCAAATTACTTTTTGAGAGGACATTGGTGGTTTATTTCACCATTCAGATTCTCAAAGTTCTCGGGAACTGTAGCATCAAAATCTTCCCACATTAGTTCCAATCAGGACCCTTTAATTAAAGGGGTAACAAGGACATTTTCCATGGGCCCATCAGGATAGGAAGACAATCAAAAGACTCCCAAGAAAAGAAACTAAGACGATGAAAAAGCTGAGATCTCAACTCAGTGATGAACTATTAGGCAAGACACCCTTTGTTTTAAATATGAAGATCTCTTCTTTCAGCATGAGTATTGAGCATGAGTTTTTTATTATCCTTGTGGGAAAAATGCTTCTGTATTAATCCAGGCATTCCAAGTGACTAACCACACTCATATATTTCTTCCCAGCATTCTAAAACCACACACAGTTCAATTTGCACCCATGTATACATCAAATATATTTTTATTACCGGTTTATTAAGAAATTGTCCAAGCCCAGTGGTCCTTTAAAAGATAGTAGGGGGCCCTACAGTGATTTTTGCCCCAAACCTGCATTCGTCTTAAAGCAGCTCTGACTTTGCCTCTGCCTGCTCACCAGTGTATGAAGCTGTCTCCCTGGGGCAAAACATGGAAGCTTCCACCTCACTGAACGTTGGTATGCTTGTTCCCGTATATCAGCATATGTAGGCATCTACTGCAATTTATTGTAAAAGGAGGTAGGGTTTTTAAAAAAGGCTCACTTTACTAAACTGCATAGTGGCTCATTTATTAAAGTGTATGTAAACCCACTCTCATCCTTTCTAAACTACTGCCATAGTGCTGATCTATAAGGATAAACATGCCTCCTGCATTTATCCTTACCTGTCAAATGTCTCCCCTCTGTCTGTTATGAGACCTGAAAAACTGCAGATTCGGTGGGTGGATCTGTTGTCTGGAGCTCGGTGGGTGGAGTTGTGATGTCAGTAGACTCTCTGCCCACCTCTACACTACCCTTGTCAACATGCATTTTTTTCCTATGTATTTCTTACACTGAATTCTGCTATGATCACTAACATCCAGTCAAAATCCAGAAAAGTAACCACATGACTTCAGAAAAGGAGTGGGGGTGGGAATTGAAAAAAATAATGCCTCCAAGCTAGTGCATGAGATATGTAAATAACCTGTCACTCACAGCAATGGGTGCGGAACGAACTAAGGTTTTTCTCTGCAAGTCCGTTTTATTTCACTGAACAATAAAAGAGGACTGCTCAGAGCTGGATTAACTCTGTGTGGCAAGACTGGGCACAGATGATAGGAAATCTTATACTGTACATTGTGACATCAAAATAAAAAATAAATAAAAAAATTGGCTTTACATCTACTTTAAGTGTTTCCAAGAAAATACACTTATTGAAGACATGCCAAGAAGTAGGTCCATTTCGGCAGACTTTGGCCACTGTACTAGAGTAGTGTAGGGACCCTAATTTACAGTGGGGATCGAAAGTTTGGGCACCTCAGGTAAAAATTTGTATTAATGTGCATAACGAAGCCAAGGAAAGATGGAAAAATCTGCAAAAGGCATCAAATTACAGATTAGACATTCTTAAAATATGTCAAAAAAAGTTAAATTTTATTTTCATAATTTACACTTTCAAAATTACAGAAAACAAAAAAATGGCGTCTGCAAAAGTTTGGGAACCCTGCAGAATTTATAGCATGCACTGCCCCCTTTGCAAAGCTGAGACCTGCCAGTGTCATGGATTGTTCTCAATCATCGTCTGGGAAGACCAGGTGATGTCAATCTTAAAGGTTTTAAATGCCCAGACTCATCTGGCCTTGCCCCAACAATCAGCACCATGGGTTCTTCTAAGCAGTTGTCTAGAAAACTAAAACTGAAAATAGTTGATGCTCACAAAGCTGGAGAAGGCTATAAGAAGATAGGAAAGTGTTTTCAGATGTCAATATCCTCTGTTCGGAGTGTAATTAAGAAATGGCAGTCATCAGGAACAGTGGAAGTTAAAGCAAGATCTGGAAGACCAAGGAAAATATCAGACCTAACAGCTCGCAGGATTGTGAGAAAAGCAATTCAAAACCCACGTTTGACTGCACGATCCCTCAGGAAAGATCTGGCAGACACTGGAGTTGTGGTACACTATTCCACTATAAAGAGATACTTGTACAAATATGGTCTTCATGGAAGAGTCATCAGAAGAAAACCTCTTCTACGTCCTCACCACAAAAATCAGCGTTTGAACTTTGCAAATGAACATACTGTATAGACAAGCCTGATGCATTTTGGAAACAAGTTCTGTGGACCGATGAGGTTAAAATAGAACTTTTTGGCCGGAATAAGCAAAGGTACATTTGGAGAAGAAAGGGCACAGAATTTAATGAAAAGAACCTCTGTCCAACTGTTAAGGTGGATCAATCATGCTTTGGGGTTTTATTGCAGCCAGTGGCACTGGGAACATTTCACGAGTAGAAGGTAAAATGGATTCAATAAAATTTCAGCAAATTTTGGATGGTAACTTGATGCCATCTGTGAAAAAGCTGAAGTTAAAGAGAGGATGGCTTCTACAAATAGATAATGATCCTAAACACACCTCAAAATCCACGGGGGATTACATCTAGAGGCGTAAACTGAAGGTTTTGCCATGGCCTTCACAATCTCCTGACCTCAACATAATTGAAAATCTATGGATAGATCTTGAAAGAGCAGTGCGTGACAGACAGCCCAGAAATCTCAAAAAACTGGAAGACTTTTCTAAGGAAGAATGGGCAAAGATACCTCAAACAAGAATTGAAAGACTCTTGGCTGGCTACAAAAAGTACAAGATATTAACTCTGCAGGGTGCCCAAACTTTTGCAGACGCCATTTTTTTGTTTTCTGTAAATTTGAAAGTGTAAATGATGGAAATAAAATCTAACTTTTTTTGACATATTATAAGAATGTCTAATCTGTAATTTGATGCCTTTTGGCGATTTTTCCATCTTTTTCCATCTCTCCTTGGCTTCGTTATGCACATTAATACAAATTTTTACCCGGGGTGCCCAAACTTTCGGATCCCCACTGTATAAAAAGTGTTGTGTTATACATCACACACTGCTATGTGTCAGCCAGCCCAGCATCTTCTGTACAATAAGTTGTTACAGCAGGAGCGCAGATCCAGGAACTGTAGTTTAAAATAACAAAGCTGGTAATTGTTTCAGTATACCCAATTATTATTTTTTATCAGTTCTAAGGCTGACAGGGCTGCTAATATTATCCAGTCTTTTTAAGTAGACACCAAGAAAAATTAGCTCTTTGCGTCTGCCTTGCTGGTGGCAGAAGTAGCCATACTTGTGTCTATGCCTGTCCCCACTATTTTGTCTTTGGGACTGACACAGGCAGCATAGGAAATTTCATAGTAGAAGAGCTTGCTTTGTTCCTGATTAAGGCCATTTAAACTATGACAAGCTGAGGAAGAAGAGATCTTCCACATGTGTGTTCCCGTTGGAGCTCATCACAGATGGCAACTGTTTTATACGCAGAGCATTTTTTTTTTTTTAATTATGGTTCTGTTACTTGGTAAGTTTAGGTGCTGATAGTTCTTACAGGAGTTCTTTACAGTCTGTGAAAATATAACAAGCTGCTGAGTGAGTCAACCTGTGTCATTCTTCTAGTACTGAAATCTTAATTTTGTGTGGCCTTTAATGTTTAGGCTACAGTCTCAAATGAACTAATTTTAGGTCATGACCTTAGCAGGCATGCACTAGAGACTTTGCAGGCTTCCTTTACTGAATGATACATCACACTGTAGACCTCTGTTCATGCGTACATACTCAACTTTAATTTCTGTAACATTTGGGACAAGCCTGGACAGATCTTCCCAAAGCTTAAAAGCCAGCTCCAAAAAGTAAAGAGCCAGCTTGTTGTGGCTTTACCCCCTGGCAGCAGACACAGGCTCATCTGAGCCTAAATGGCACGAGGTCAACCGTGCTATGGATGACCCTAATGGCCCCGGCCTACCTTGTTTCAAGATGCCACCAGGTTGCATCTCTAAGGATTGCACCACTAAGGAATAGCAGGAATGTGGTGGCTATGGTGAGTAGACATGGAAGCTGCACTATGGACAGTCAGAGTTCAGTCACAGGTTGAAGCAGGTGGCAGACAATTATATTTGGTGTCCAGGCCGAATTTGAGGTATGGGGCAATCAAGGATGGTCAGTGTTCAGGCAGAGGTAAACAGCGATAGTTGGTGTCCAGTAGGAGGTCAAGGTAGGCAAGAGTAGTGAGGGATAAGAAGAGTTAACAGGGGACACAAATTAAGTCAGGAGATCTTGGCTAGTAACAGGAAAGGCAGAAATTGACAGTCTCACAAACAATGTAGCTTGCAAGAAATCCCAGTACCGACCACCATAAAGGAAGGAGTATAAATACCCTCCTAGGCCTCTGTGCATGCCCATTACTAGGGGCACGTCCTAAGGCATGCATGCACTTTGTGCACAGATTTATGCAAGGATCTAGCATAGCTAGAAGGCCAGAATTCAGGGCATGATGCACTGCATGTGGACAGGATGGACCAGGCCTATGGATGTACAGATGTGGACCCTGGAGGTACCTTAACATAGCAACAATGCAACTTTGAACTGATTTATGCAGTTCTCACCTGTCCACCTACAACAGCCATTTAGTTTGACCCCCCTTCCAACACGTACAGTATAAGGTTGCATTTTTCCACCAACCACCACAACAGCCATATATACAGTTCTCTCTCGACCCCAGCAGCTTTTGTCCCAGGCTCTATTGGTATTATTGTGTTTACAGTGTTTGACTGCTGCGCAATGCCAGCATTGTGGGACCCATCTTCCTTTGAGCTCTGCGTCATATGACAAATGATCAACATCTTCTAGTGCTCTTCTGCTGGTCACATATAAAAAAAAAATACAGCTTTTGGAATACAGAGTAAAAATAAATAAACAATATCAATAAACTGTTTAAAATTGGCATACAAATATATATTTGAAATCAAATCTTTATTATGTTGTGGAAATAACATAAACACAAGAAAATATTGCGCTAAGGAAAAAATATTAAAATTGATATCATATACATAATAAAGTGTTAAATCAATAACTCCAGCTGCAACACCTATATACACGTGATATAAATGTAAATACAACAAACAATCCAAAGGAAGGGGTTGCGCTAGTAATACCACCTAGTGAATAGGTAATCAGTAAGTCAATAAATAAATAAATAAATATATTAAATCATTAAGGAAATTCTAAATAAATTATTATCAATAAATGGACATAATAATCTTAGTAGATCCAAATAGCTGACACATCAGGAGTGTTGCCATAAACTATAAGTGGAGGCAACTCCCAATCAATCACTTGAGATAACAGAAAGTCCTCACACAGTGATCGGATCATAAAAATATATACACATATATATATATAAATAAGTTGTGAAAATAGGGTAAATGAGCAAAATGTCCCAGTTCACACACAAGCTTTAAACACGGCTTCAGAACGGAAGATTGAAGAGATGAAGGTAAGATAATCCACCACCGGCTTGAATAGATGAGGAAGAATGTGGGCACACCCGGGAAGGGAGTAAGTATAAACTCTTACCAGAACTTGGTTTTAAAACAGCATGACAACCCACTCAATGGGGATACGAGACTGTACACTCCACCGCCTTCACTGCTCCTCGCCGGGTATGTGTGAGGTCCGCTCTCCGTTCCAGGTACTCTGCACTGCTATGGCTCCATTAACCAATGGTATCACCCAGGGAGAGAATTAAGGGCTCGATAGTGAGGTACCATAAAAAACGGCTTTATTTAAAATAGTGTTGCACAGTACACTATAGGCATACCGGTACAATCATTTAAAATCAGCAGCATAAAAAACAAACAAATCCGAAGGAAACTTACACCCGTGCTTCCAGGGTCACGTTCTAGGCGATGACGTCAGTGCGTGGCTCCACCCTGACATGTTTCGACGTAAAAGTCGTTATCAAAAGGCACGCTTTTTGCCCTTTGATAACGACTTTTACGTCGAAACATGTCAGGGCGGAGCCACGCACTGACGTCATCGCGTAGAACGTGACCCCGGGAAGCACGGGTGTACGTTTCCTTCGGATTTGTTTGTTTCAGTGCCCAGCCACCCGTCAGTGCCCAGCCATCTGTCAGTGTCCAGCCGTCAGTGCCCAGCCATCAATCAGTGCTCATCTGTCAGTGCCAGCCATCAATCAGTGCTCAACAGTCAGTGGTCATCAGTGTCATCCGTCAGTGCCCATCCATCAGTGTCAGTGCCAGCCTGAATCAGTGCATGCCACCTATCAGTGCTCATCAATGCACTGCTCACCAATGCTGAATCATTGCCACTTATAATTGCTCATCAGTCAGTGCCGGCCATTAGTGCCAGGCATCAGTGTGTGCCACCTATCAGTGTCCATCAGTCAGTGCCACCTATCAGTGCCCGGCCATCAGTGCCACTGCCAGCCATCAGTCCCAGCCATCAGTCAGTGCCACCTTTTAGTGCCCATCTATAAGTGCCAGCCATCAATGCATCACTGTCACATGACATTAAAAAAAGTATCGGTAATCGGTATCGGCGAGTACTTGAAAAAAGTATCGGTACTTGTACTCGGTCCTAAAAAAGTGGTATCGGGACAACCCTAATGCTGTATATGCAACATTTGATTACCACACATAGCAATTAATCCCTAGCACTAGTAACAAGATTGAACTATTAAAAAGTGCCCATCTATTCCTGTCTTTGATGCAAGAGCTTGCTTGGTTGTTCTCTGTAGAAACTGTAATGCCAGCTGGCATGATGTAGTAAGAAGGGCAAACACAGACGCTTCATTTTTCAGGGTGACACTTATCTACATATTAGTTGCACTCCTGTTACAATGAAAGTGATAATTCGGTTGTATTAGTGATTTTGGGAGCTTCTAATTTTAAAGGCATATTCTGCATTTCAGCTGAGCTGGAGGTCTTGTCTGAATAACTACGTAACTCATTTACTGGTGGTCTGAGTGGCTCTGATGTTCTCTTCACATTGTGAAGGCTTTAGGTCAGAGTGTAATGATATGCTCAACAAGGCATTGGCCTGATTTATACGGCAGTGATAGCCAAGGCCAGCATTCTTCTCCAGTCTATATATATCCGGAATTACGGAGATGTATAATTTAATTTGTCTGGCAGCACTGTGGGAGAGTTTCAGAATTAAAGTTTACCGACCCCCTCCTTACTGAAACACAAATGCTGCTGATTGAAGCCAGTGTGAATGAAGACTACAATTAAGGCAAATGGCAGTAGGGGGGTTTATGGGAAGTCAAGCTTTCTTGCTGCCATGTCAGACTGCAGCCTGCAAACTTCTGTTGACAGGAGGAGAGTGCGGTGAATGCCTGGGACACTCATTCTGCTCGTTAGCACATGACCTCTTCTCCCTCCTAAGTAAAACAAGCCTAAATCAGCCTAACAAATAGCTTAGTGTGTGCATCATGGTATGTAGGTGTGATAGGGCAGTGGCAATGTACAAAGTGTACAAACCCATTACAACCGATCAGTTTTCATTAGGTTAGCGCTGCCAAAAAATCAACAATTATTTTTGACTAGTTGCTTTGGGTTTCTGAAATTTGAACATTGCTCTTTGCCTTAATAAGAAAAAAGCATAATGTCGCGTGCACACGATCGGAATTTCCGACAACAAATATTCGATGGGAGCTTGTTCTCGGATATTCTGACCGTGTGTAGGCTCCATCAGACATTTGCTGTCGGAATTTCGACAACAAAAATTTGAGAGCTGGTTCTGTGTACACAATTCCGATGCACAAAATTCCACACATGCTCGGAATCAAGCAGAAGAGCCGCACTGTCTATTAAACTTAATTTTTTCTCGGCTCGTCGTACGTCTTGTACGTCACCGCGTTCTTGACGTTCGGAATTTCCGACAACATTTGTGCGACCGTGTGTATGCAAGACAAGTTTGAGCCAACATCCGTCTGAAAAAAATCCACGGTTTTGTTGACGGAATGTCCGATCATGTGTACGCGGCATCATAGTCTTGGGGGTAGATCCACAGAGCGAGTACGCCGGTGTATCTACTGATACGCCGGTGTACTTTCAAATTTCCCGCGTCGTATTGTTGTTTTGAATCCTCAAAACAAGATACGACGGCTTCTGGGTTAGATCCGACCGGTGTACGTCTTCGTATGCCTTCGGATCTAAGATGCAATACTTCGGCGTCCGCTGGGTGGCGTTCACGTCGTTTTCCGCGTCGGGTATGCAAATTAGCTATTTCCGACGATCCACGAACGTACTAGTGGCCAGCGCATTTTTTTCCGGCGTCTGTAGTCGGCTTTTTCCGGCGTATAGTTAAAGCTGGTATTTCGTCGCGTATAGTTAGATTTGCCATGTTAAGTATGGCCGCCGTTCCCGCGTTTAATTTGAAATTTGTTTTTTTTGGTAAGTCGTCCGTGAATCGGAATGTACGTAAGTGACGTCTATGTTAAAAAAAATTACGTCATTTAGCGCAAAGCACGGCGGGAAATTTAGGGACGGCGCATGCGCAGTTCATTCGGCACGGGACGCGCTTCATTTAAATGAAACACGCCCCCTAATCGCCGATTTGAATTCCGCGCCGTTACGCCGCTTGAGATACACTACGCCGCCGTAACTTACGGTGCAAATTCTTTGGGGATTCGAACCAGCAAAAAGTAAGTTACAGCGGCGTAGCTTATCTCACATATGCTGCGCCGATGTATTTGTATGTGGATCTACCCCTTAGGCTCCATGCACACTGAAGCTGATAAAAGCTATAAAAAAACGCCAGTAGCTTTGCAGGGAGCCTTTCAACGTTTTTTAGTGTTTTTGCAATAGCTTTAATCAGCGTTTTTGAGTGTAGCTTTTTTCTTTTCTTTTTTTTTTATGGATATAAAAACGCAAATAAACGCTGAGCGTTTGAGCGTTTTTAAGCGGTTTTCAGCGCTTTGCGTTTTTTCGCGTTTTCCCCCGCCGAAAAACGGCACTTTGAACGCAAATTTTGGGCGTTCAGAAAAAAATCAATAAACTCCAAAGCTCATTAACACTAAAAAACGCCCAGGTGTGCATGGGCACATAGGCTAACATAGAGTTCAGTTTATGGGCTTTAAAAAAAAAAGCCAAAACACCAATAAACTGCAGTTTATCAGCTTCAGTGTGCATGGAGCCTTAAGCTGGCCTTACACCTGTAGAATTTTGTTTGAAAATTGTCATTGGCATATGAAGTACACGGCCTGTCCCAAATTTTTATGGAGCGTTGGCAACTACATGATTGCGGTTCAATATAGGAAAGAGTTTACTTTTTTTTAAATGTAGACATACATAAAAATCAATTGCAATTGGTTGGTAGGAGGTAACTTCACTTTGCACAACTTTTTTGCCTTCTTCAAAAAGCCTGATAGTGTGCAGATTAACCTCCTTAGCGGTAATCCCGAGTCTGGCTCGGGGTGAATTTTTTATACCAAAAGCGGTATCCCCGAGCCAGACTCGGGATCGCATTGCAGGATACAGGGGAAGTTACTTACCTTGTCCCTGGATCCTGCGATTCCTCCGCTGTGTGTGCGGGCTTCTCCGCTGTGTCTCCTCGCTCGATTCACAGTGCCGCCAAGCTCCATTCTCTACGACGTTACGACGCACGGGGACGAAGTTTGGCGCCAAATTCAAAAAGTGAAACACACAATACACATACAGTATACTGTAATCATACAGATTACAGTACTGTATGTAAAAAATAAACCCCCCCCCCCCCCCCTTGTCCCTAGTGGTCTGCCCAGAGCCCTACATGTACTTTTATATAATAAAAACTGTTCTTTCTGTCTGGAAACTGTAGATTGTCCATAGCAACCAAAAGTGTCCCTTTACATCAAAAGTGGTTTTAGAGCAGCTAGAAAACAACGATAATAAATTAGAATCACTCGCAGAATTGAGC
This sequence comes from Rana temporaria, assembly GCF_905171775.1. Taxonomy (NCBI): domain Eukaryota; kingdom Metazoa; phylum Chordata; class Amphibia; order Anura; family Ranidae; genus Rana; species Rana temporaria. The sequence continues at coordinate 47,251,488 of NC_053494.1, forward strand.
GATAGCGATTTGTGGGGAAATTCGTCATCAAACAATAAAAATGATGACAGCGACAGTTCTGCAACTGAGCAAATTTCAGTGTTTTTGATTTGATAACATTATTGAATATTTTTTATTATAATTACATTATTATTTGTTATAATTATTTATAGTTATCTATTATATTATAATTTATGATTTTGTGTTTCAAATGTTATCATACCCAGGATGTCTACTTGGACAGATTTAAGTGAGTTATTCCTAAGAATTGCAGGCCTACAGTATAAAACGCCAAATTTCCATGCAAAATAATTGTACCGCTTTTGGTACAAAATTCCAGACATAATCATACCGCCAGGGAGGTTAAAAAGAAAGCATAGTTAGGTTTCAGGTATATGTGGATTGTGTATTACATGAATATTACACTTACCCACATCCCACTAAATTATACAGTATCTCACAAAAGTGACGACACCACTCACATTTTTGTAAATATTTTATTCTATCTTATCATGTGACAACACTGAAGAAATTACACTTTTGTGACCTTGTAACATGAGTCACATGACACCGGGGAGAGAAAATGCCTAATTGGGCCCAATTTGGACATTTTCACTTAGGGGTGTACTCACTTTTGTTGCCAGTGGTTTAGACATTAATGGCTGTGTGTTGAGTTATTTTGAGGAGACAGCAAATTCACACTGTTATACAAGCTGTACACTCACTACTGTACATTGTAGCAAAGTGTCTTTTTTTTATGTTGTCACATGAAAAGATACAGTAAAACCTTGGTTTGAGAGTAACTTGGTTTGAGAGAGTTTTGCAAGACAAGCAAAATGTTTTAATGCATTTTGCCTTGATATACAAGCGATGTCTTGAGCACTATGCTTACATTTAATGAATGTCTTGAAGCACTTATGCCCTGTACACACGATCGGAATTTCCGTTGGGATAAAATCCGATGGAATTTTCCGCCGGAATTCGGTTCAAGCTGTCTTGCATACACACTGTCAGACCAAATTCCGACCGTCCAAAACGCGGTGACGTAAAACACTACGACGAGCCGAGAAAAATTAAGTTCAATGCTTCCGAGCATGCGTCGACTTGATTCTGAGCATGCATGTTTTTTTCTCTGTCAGAATTCCACGCAGACAATCGGAATTTCCATCATAAAAAAATAAAACATGTTCTATTTCTAAACTCCGACGGAAAAAAGTCAGATGGGGCCCACACACGGTCGGAATAACCCAAAGAAAAATTCTGTCTGACTTTTTTCATCGGAAATTCAGATTGTGTGTACGCTGCTTTAGATGTGCCTCTCTTCTCTTTTTTACCCTGTAAAAAAAATGCTTTGATATACAAGTGCTTTGGATTACTGGAACGAATTATGCTCGCAAACCAAGGTTTTACTGTATATTAAAATATTTACAAAAACGTGAGGGGTGTACTCACTTTTATCAGATACTGTATATGTTTGTTTGATATAATTGATGCTATTTTAGTTCACAGTATAGCACTTTTTATTGCGATTGATTTGAAGGTATTAATCTTGATGAGCGCAGCTTGTCTTTCATATTATGTTTAATTATTCAGCTTTTCTCTGCTGAAAGACACGTAGTTTTCCATTAAAGGGTTCGTATTATTAGATTTGCGCAGGGGACTTAAAGCGGAGGTTCACCCTAAAAACATGTATATACCATTAGGCCTCGTACAGACGACCGGATCTATCCGCTGGGATTGATCAGCGGATCAGTTCCAGCAGATAGATCCGGTCGTCTGTACGCCCGAGCGGACATTTCCCGGCGGATAAAAATCCAGCCGACGGATTCCCAGCGGATAAAAATTTTGTAGCATGCTACAAAATCTATCCGCTGGGATCCAGTCCAGCGGACTGATCCGGTCGTCTGTACAGACTAATCGGATCAGTCCGTCCGCTCCCATCCCTCGCATGCGTCGTAATGATTCGACGCATGCGTGGAAGTGTTTACCTTCCAGCGTCGTGCACGTCGCCGCGTCATCGTCGCGGCGAGGGCGCGACACGTGACCGCGGATGTTTTCTGCGCGGATTTTGATCCGATGGTGTGTACTGTACAAGCCATCGGATCAAAATCCGGAGAAGGAATGTCCGCTGGAAACGGTCCGGCAGACCGTTTCCAGCGGATAACCCCTCGTCTGTACGGGGCCTTACATTCAGCATACTTCCGACATGTACAGTATGCTGTTTGTTTTTTGTTTTTTTCGCTGTACATACCGTATTATTGTTCTTTTCCACCCGGCTTCCGGGTTCTCACTCCCGCAGGAGTAGGCGTTCCTATGCAGCGGTGCAATGTCACCTGGGACTTAGCCCACATGATTGACGTGCTTCCCCCCGGCGTATAAGGCGCGTCACGAGTTCCGAAAATAGCCGAACTGGGAGTCGGCTCTATACGGCGCCTACGCAGTCAGCTTTACACGGCTCCTAGTCTGTCCGCGACGCGCATTATCCGCCCGGGGGGAAGCACGTCAATCACGTGGGCTAAGTCCCAGGTGACATTGCGCCGCTGCATAGGAACGCCTACTCCCGCGGGAGTGAGAACCCGGAAGCCGGGTGGAAAAGAACAATAATACGGTATGTACAGCGAAAAAAAACAGCATACTGTACATGTTGGAAGTATGCTGAATGTAATGGTATATACATGTTTTTAGGGTGAACCTCTGGTTTAATATCATTTACTACATCTGTAAATGAGGCCTCTATGGTCAGGCCCAGTCTCACAAGTACAGCCTGGATTTCTGTTTTAAATGGAATGCTAGATTTTCAGTAAAGTCACCAGGTTTCGTTTTATAGTCCTAAACAGGACCTCTCTGGTTTAGATCTCTGTGTCTACATAGAAATATCTGTCTATTGTCAGACGGATCTAGTCTCCAATCCAGGACAAACATGTCCATGTTCTTCACATAGGACTTGTAGCAAACATTTGGATGTAAATAAAAACACTGAGGTGCTATTTTCAAATAAACACAATGACAGCTCTTTTCTCAAGCGGTTTTCCCGTGAGATTGGCGACTTAAAAAAAAAAAATAAGACTGGAAGGCAAAAGGTTTTAGGCTTGGAACTAGACTGAAAGGGACAAAGGACGTGTCTTATCAAAGACCACCTCAGCCTTTCCTTCCCAATTCACCGGGCTTCATTTCCCCTGTGACCCTCATTATAGCCGTCAACACATTTCCTTGCTTTCAGGTTTGACAGGTGTAATAAAAGGTCACAGTTTTGACAGTTCTGCTTGTCAATTCCGTGAGCGTCCAAAACCAGGAGAAAAATAACCTGGGCCCAGTAAGCTACAGGAGCTGAAAATTCCCAGGACTAAATGCAGCCATTGTGCTAGAGCAGCAAGCCCTGAAACTTGATCCTCAAAGTAGGTTGTCAAAGCTTTTGTGACCAAGTGAGGAAACTATTATCTTATTGTTTGTGCTTCTATTCTTTTCCGCAAACCATTAGAAAGGGGATTATTAATAGGTTTTGAGATAACTGAAGACATGGGCTAAAAGCAAACAATTTCCTGCTCGTTAACCCTTTTTTTTTCTTATTTGTCTAGGTCTATGTGAATGGAGAGTGGGTCACCAGCATTGGAGAAGGTGGCAGCTTTGGGGAGCTTGCACTGATCTATGGCACTCCTAGAGCTGCCACGGTCAAGGCCAAAACAGATCTTAAACTATGGGGCATCGATCGGGACAGCTATAGACGTATACTTATGGTGAGTTTGTTTTGGTGCTTGTTTATATATCAATAAACTCTAATAAAACTTGACTCTTTAGCATGAAAGTGCACTCAGGAGTATATGGTCAATGTACCCATGTCTTTTTGTTCTTTATTTTTTTATTTTTTTTTAAGTGTATTTTGTGCGTGTACTCGAGAGAGGAGCCGGACTGCAGGAGTTGGGAGTAGGCAGGCCTCCCCCAGAGGCAATCTGCCATCTTTCTCCATGCCCCAGGTGGCAATAGCAGGTGCGTGAGGGGGTCCTCCCACACAGCCCCCCCTACTTGCTCCGCTTTGAAGCCCAACGGGGCAGAGGGACTCCCTATAAGGGAGTGAGAGGATCTAGCCCGCTCAACCAGCCCCGTTAGTCCTTCGCCTCTCTTTTTAGAGACCGCGTGGTCAAAGTGCGTGCATTTTTGTTCTTTATGGTGGCAGTGCCAGTGGCTAACACAAGGGCTTTCACAGTTCTTTCTGGATTTTTCTTTATTTTTCAATAGTGTTAAAGTTTTACAGTACAAAAAAGAAAAAAAGAAAAATCTTAGCTTTTCATTGAGCAGTATACAACGTATTTAGAGAGACATACATTGAATATTTTAAAATACTTGAGGAATCCTCCTCTTATAGCATACATAGACCATTACACCTCCTGATGTTGGCTGTAACTCATTTTCTCAAATAAGTGTGGAATACATGCCTTTCTCAACTACAAATCATAGACTGTACACAGTGCCACTGTGTCTATGACCTAATGCATGTTCCTAATCCTAGGCCTTAGGGTACGTTCCACCCGCTGGGAAGAACCAGCACCCCATCCGACTATCGGGGGAGTCTGGTTTCTCCAGTCGCACGGGTGTCTCCCACCACAGCCCAAGTAGACAATGGTCCGCCGAGAGTGAATGAGAGAAACGACTCTGGATTTTTCTTTAAAGCCTAATTCCATCCAAAGATATTTTAGTTTTAAGACTTTCCAAGGGTTATAATCTATGTCAAGTTCAACAGTTATCTCCATCCCCATTAGTAGGATCTTCCAACATTTTCTGTTCTATCAGACAGCCATTTCCTGGATGGGAACTGAGAGGAAACTCAGACATAGAGAGCAATAAAAACCTGATTGAGCTTTTAACCCATTCCTATTTCACAATTTATAATTACTGTCCTTTACCATTTAGGAGGTTTCCCCTCTCTTCTTGTCCTATTGCACACTTATCAGTGAGACAGGTGGGAGGAAACAATGCAGTGGTAATACAGACAGAAAAATAGACACAGGTTCCTAACCTTTCCAAACATGTGTTGGCTAGAGTTGGGCTTTAATGTTATTTTATTTAAATTGCAGAAGAAGAATGATGACGCTTCCTAATGGGTAATGCGTAATGAGCAACCATGGCTGGAGGAGCTAGAGCTACTAAGTAATTCCAACAGGAGTCCTCATCATGTAAATCCCTTAATGATAAAATAATTCATTACTACCTCAGTCTGACAGCACCTATCCATAACAAATTATCAGCACTGGGTGAATTCTGTGACTTTACCTCTTTACTAATATGTGGTAATAACACTTTCCAATTTTTTTTATATCTCTGAAATTGGTCCTAAACCTAACTAAGACTGGCCATACATTATACAATTTTCTTATTCGATTTCCTTTTTCAATTTCCTTTAGATTTACCTTCAATTATGTAGTGGGAGGGCCTGCCTGATTGCATACAATATGAACGTGTTTAGGTTTGACCTCATCTTTTATGGTTTTGGTAAATCTAAAGGAAATTTGTAGAAGAGATGTGTATAATGTATGGCCAGCCTCAGGATAAAAGCAAGCCCAATAAAATGTTCAGTTTAAATCCGCCACAGCCAGAGTAGAAAAACCTGACCCCTATCAGCATGCTGTAGAGTGAACTCTTGTGCTCTTTGTAGAAGCAGAAGCAGTGGTCTCCCCTTAGAGGTCCAAAAAACCCGGCCTCCCTTTCTGCTGACACCGAGCTGTCAGGTCACCTGTGGCCAGGCCACAAGTGCTCCCCGTTGGGGTCAGGGATGCACCACAGGGTAGTGAACCCTATGGCCGACTGCTGCAATCAGAGAGGAAGCGTGAGCCCAAGATTCCCCAGGGCGCGGAGTCTAAGACCCAGCTTTGGGTTCACCAGAGCCTCTGGTGGTGAGGATGAACTTTGCCGCAGCTGGATCCAGGTCGCGACCCCTGGGGTCCCCAAGGTCACACTCCGCAGGGAGAGAGGGGAAGCAGCAACCAGGACAAGCGATAGTGATGGGTAAGCCGAGGTTGGGGTAAACAAGGAACAGGCCAAGGGTCAGGGAAACAGGCAAACAGGAGAAGTCAGAGACGAGCCAAGGTCGGTACACAGGAAGGTAAACATAACACACTGCAGACAGGAACAAGCTACAAACAAAGGTTGAACAGCAAAGCGGACTAGCAGTGCAGTGGTTAATATAGGCTTCCTGGGATGGCCTGGGGTGGAGCCATACAGGGAGGAAGGTGATAAAAGACAGCCAGAAAGAGGGTCAGGCCTCTAATGAACACATGAGACAGGTAAGCTGCCAGACTTTATTGCATATCCATGACAGTATCCTCCCTCTTATGGCCCCTCCCCTTCCCCAGCCTGGGTCCAGGCCTAAAGGGAAATCACAGATGAAACCTCCTCAACAAATGGGGCGCAAAGACCTCAAATGCAGAAATCCAAGACGCCTCCCAAAAACCAAACCCTCTCCAAAGCACAAGGTACTGAAGAATGCCTCTGCAGAGACGAGGATCCAGAACTTGAGAACCTAATACTTTAGATTATCCTCATTGACCAGAACCGAAGTCGGGAGAGGACAAGAGGATTTATTGAGGACCAAAGGCCTTTTTGGAATAAGTAAGGGCATGAGAGGATCAAGGGGAATCTGAGGAGGATCAAGCAGACCCTTAAAGATGAACTGGGCATCTAGCACAGGACCATCAGACTGGGCAGAGGTCAGAGGAACCCTGAGGTCAGGTTGGTTAGAAGGTGACATGACACAGGAGTCAAGCTGGATAGCAAAAAAAACAGCAGAGTGCCCTGAAAATAAGGTAGAAAACCCCACTTGGTCGAATGAGGCAATCTATCCAAAGGATGGATTGAGCCCCTTAGACAAGTTGCAGAAGGTCCTGACCAAGAAAAGGTAGGAGGCTCACTGGGCATAGGCTGGCCTGGCATAGCTGATGCAGAGGCCGATTGAATAGCATAGTCAGGTGTAGTGACTACCTGAATCGCATCACAAGGCGTAGTGACTGCAGAACTTGCAGACAACTTAGCCTGGCTGTGCGTTTTAGGGACAGACAACGGTAACCTGGAGTGATCGGCTCAGGTTCACAGGCGGACTCCTCATCCAGAGTGCCACATTGGATAGAAAGTGCATTAGCCTGACTATTGCAGGACACATTCCGGACACCACTACATGCGGTAGGAAGAGCAAAAGATACCTGAATGGTGGCAACAGGAAGTTTCTCTTTTGGGGCAACCTTGGGTAGGCAGGACGTGGAACGGGAAGGACCCCAAGCCAGTATCTGTCCGGCAGTCCAGTCAATGTGTGGAGAATGGAGCCTTAACCAAGGAAGACCCAAAACGATAGGAGCTGAGGCCTTGGGTAGGATAAGGAAGGGTATCCACTCCTGGTGAAGTGTCTCTACTGACATCTTAACTGGGAGTGTCTGGAAGCAAATATTACCCCCTGGGAGAACAGTGCCATCAATCGCCAAGACCACCAATGGCGTGGTGAGGGGCAAGAGGGTAAAAAATCATATTTCTTGCAATGTGCATGCTGAAATTCAATGTTAAATGTCAAAATGTAATTCAAATGAATTGTCATATACGTTTTTATCACTCCATGATGGTATCATCGAAAACTACAATGAAGGAATTATCCTTTTTACAAATAAATATGTAAAATATTCTACAGGTCATTAGACAGCTTAGTTTTTACAGTACTGTGCTGTTCACATAATATGATGGACTGATCATTTAAATCTCCAAGGGACTAATTTTTTAGTCTCTGTAATGCAAATAACCTGACAATCTAGTAGTGAAGGACTTCTGTTGGACTTGACAGATTGGCAGATGTAGGATCGCCAATCTCTCAGCCTCAGACCCCAAGGGTTATATGAAGTTAATATCTGAGCTAACCTGCCAAAATTAACTCAAAACCTGTTCGCGATGGGTGGACAGACCGTTTAAAAGTCTTGCAAAAGTAGGTACTGTTTTTTTTTTTTTGTTAATCAAAATTGTCCATTCAAGTGTCGAGGCACATGCTGCGTGCAGCAAAGCAAAGACATAAAGATCATTTTCACTTAGCATAATCACAATGCTGTTGCAGCACATGAACATTTCATGCTAAATGTGTTATAAATAGCCTGGTAGGTCTGAAATCCTGTGGCTGGCACAGCAGACCAGAGCGGGATTATCAGCAGACAGTAGAAGAATCTGAGGTGCCGTAGTCACCGTGGAGCCCTGAATCCTGCTAGTATGCTCTCCATCTGCAAATAGCATCGAAAACTATGTCACAAAATGACTGCATTAAATCCACTGCAAACAAGTGAGTGGTTCACTTATCAGACCCGTCTACGGCTGCTATTAGCCTCTTCTTGAACCAGGACACAGGGGCCTATTCATCGAACTGCTATGTTAACTTACCGGTAATCAGAAACCTGGCCTCCCTTACTGCTGACACCGAGCGAAGACCTCATTTTGTCATCAGTTACAGCACTATACGCACTAAACACGAGGGCTTTTCCTGGCTCTCATTAGTTGTGTTGTTTAACTTGCCTTGAAATGCAAAATGTGGTTGTACAGGTGGCCAGAAGTTCAAAAACATGAAATTAATCACAGACTTTCACACTCCAGACCAATGCAGGTGACTGGATGGTTAATTCATTGGGTGCTTAACATGTGCAGGACTGAATGTGGATATTATTTCTGTTTTGTATATCATTATTTAGTAGATGTGCACATACTGTAGCAAACAGTGAGACAAACGGGTAGCATACAGATATACAGTGCCTTGCGAAAGTATTCGGCCCCCTTGAACTTTGCGACCTTTTGCCACATTTCAGGCTTCAAACATAAAGATATAAAACTGTATTTTTTTTTTTTAAAAATCAACAACAAGTGGGACACAATCATGAAGTGGAACGAAATGTATTGGATATTTCAAACTTTTTTAACAAATAAAAACCTGAAAAATTGGGCGTGCAAAATTATTCAGCCCCCTTAAGTTAATACTTTGTAGCGCCACCTTTTGCTGCGATTACAGCTGTAAGTCGCTTGGGGTATGTCTCTATCAGTTTTGCACATCGAGAGACTGAAATTTTTGCCCATTCCTCCTTGCAAAACCGCTCAAGCTCAGTGAGGTTGGATGGAGAGCGTTTGTGAACAGCAGTTTTCAGTTCTTTCCACAGATTCTCGATTGGATTCAGGTCTGGACTTTGACTTGGCCATTCTAACACCTGGATATGTTTATTTGTGAACCATTCCATTGTAGATTTTGCTTTATGTTTTGGATCATTGTCTTGTTGGAAGACAAATCTCCGTCCCAGTCTCAGGTCTTTTGCAGACTCCATTAGGTTTTCTTCCAGAATGGTCCTGTATTTGGCTCCATCCATCTTCCCATCAATTTTAACCATCTTCCCTGTCCCTTCTGAAGAAAAGCAGGCCCAAACCATGATGCTGCCACCACCATGTTTGACAGTGGGGATGGTGTGTTCAGGGTGATGAGCTGTGTTGCTTTTACGCCAAACATAACGTTTTGCATTGTTGCCAAAAAGTTGGATTTTGGTTTCATCTGACCAGAGCACCTTCTTCCACATGTTTGGTGTGTCTCCCAGGTGGCTTGTGGCAAACTTTAAACGACACTTTTTATGGATATCTTTAAGAAATGGCTTTCTTCTTGCCACTCTTCCATAAAGGCCAGATTTGTGCAGTATACGACTGATTGTTGTCCTATGGACAGAGTCTCCCACCTCAGCTGTAGATCTCTGCAGTTCATCCAGAGTGATCATGGGCCTCTTGGCTGCATCTCTGATCAGTCTTCTCCTTGTATTAACTGAAAGTTTAGAGGGACGTCCAGGTCTTCGTAGATTTGCAGTGGTCTGATACTCCTATGTCAATATTATCGCTTGCACAGTGCTCCTTGGGATGTTTAAAGCTTGGGAAATCTTTTTGTATTCAAATCCGGCTTTAAACTTCTCCACAACAGTATTTCGGACCTGCCTGGTGTGTTCCTTGTTCTTCATGATGCTCTCTGCGCTTTAAACGGACCTCTGAGACTGTGCAGGTGCATTTATACGGAGACTTGATTACACACAGGTGGATTCTATTTATCATAATTAGTCATTTAGGTCAGTAAAGGGGCTGAATAATTTTGCACGCCCAATTTTTCAGTTTTGTATTTGTTAAAAAAGTTTGAAATATCCAATAAATTTCGTTCCACTTCATGATTGTGTCCCACTTGTTGTTGATTCTTAAAAAAAATTACAGTTTTATATCTTTATGTTTGAAGCCTGAAATGTGGCAAAAGGTCGCAAAGTTCAAGGGGGCCGAATACTTTCGCAAGGCACTGTAGGGGCTGATTGACATGTATTTCTGTCTATCCAGTCCTGAGATTTACAGTACTGTGCCACAATGCACAGCCCCTTCTGTCTGGGCAGAAGGTAGATCTTGGTCTTTCAGACCAGTTGTCACGTACCTAGTTGGAGACCGAAGTGCCGAGAGGACTCCACCTTGCGGCTAAGCACAGAACACCCCTGACGATGGTACAGAAGGTGTAGTGCCCAAAGAAGCACAGGTTGCCGGATGGGTACAGGAGAGTGGAGCCAGTGGTCACCTGGAGTTTACCGGATTATGCAGGATACACAGCTGGGCCAAAGTCTTTTGGAATCCTCATTAACACTTGGCAATGGTGTTCAGGAGATGGTAGTAGAAGCCAGGCCAGGGGTCAAACACTTTAGATCCGACAGGAGGAAGAGGCAGGTAGCAGGAACAGGGTCAAGCCAAGGTCAAATACAGGATGGCAGGTCAGGAACAGGTAGCAGTAGCAAAGTCTGTGATGCAAGCCGGGATCAGACACTGGAAATAGAAGAAAAGTTGGTAAAGCAAGCCAGGGGGCCAAACCAGGAGAGCAGATCAGACAGGTCAGGAGCAAGCCAGGTCACAACAGGAAATCCACATAGAATATGCACAGAGGCTCAGGAACACAGGAAGGCTGACGACAATCCAGCAATGTGATGGACTCAGTCTTATATAGGCCATTAAGTGGACACATCTGTCAGGTTGCGGACCCGCGTACGCCCGTTCGCACTTCTTCTTGCACTAGTACTCATGGCAATGTGCCGGAAGCGTCCAGTACTGGCACTATTGCCAGTTCTCCTACGACCATTTCCCTGACACCAGTTAAGACAATTGGGCTAAAGGCTCTGATGCAGATCTTTAGGCTCCATTCACATGGGCAGTTACACATACTAGCAATACAAAAATGCAGCGCTATAAGTGAACCATATTTTATGTATAAACCAACATATAAACAATAGTACACATATACAATTCCAACAATAATTGTGCAAAGTGAATGCATATAAATTATAAAATGTGTGACTAATAATACTGGCATACACCAATAATAAAGTGCAAATGTGCTAAAAACAACCATATCATAAGTGTAAATCAAATACATATATAGTACCGTCAAGTAGCTGTCATGGGTTCAGACAGTTGAAATATTAGAAGTGGACTGTAAATAAGGCTCTGCTGGGCCAAAGTAAAATATCACCACCATTCACATGAAACAGTTTGAATGAGCAAAGACTGAAGATTAAAGTCTGTTCAGCACCATCTGCTGCGCCTTTTACGCAGACTCACTCCCTTTATCCCAAAAAAAGACATAGCAGTCGTGGTGGGGACACTTATCAACTCCAGACTTGACTATGCAAATGCCCTCTATCTTGGACTCCCAAAATACCAAATCACTCGTCTGCAAGTCGTTCAAAATACGGCCGCTCGACTTGTGACTGGGAAAAAAACATGGGAATCAATCTCACCTTCGTTGAGATCCCTTCATTGGTTGCCTGTAAAAGACAGAATCACGTTCAAAGCACTCTGTCTAACGCATAAGTGTATTCTGGGAAATGCCCCCCAATATCTATGCGAGAAACTAAAAGCTCACAACACCAATCGCATTCTGCGATCCACCAACCAAAATCTACTCCAGATACCCAAAGCCAGATACAAGTCCAAAGGAGAACGAAGATTTGCGGTCCAAGGACCCAGACTATGGAACGCTCTACCAACCACCATCCGATTGGAGGTAAACCACCTGGCCTCCAGGAGAAAGATCAAGACCCATCTCTTCTGAGGGCCCAGGGAATGGATACCAAGCCCTCGGTGGGGGTTCAGTTCGCATGTGTTGCGCTATATAAGTTTCTCACTCACTCAGTAGAGACAGGAGTGAATCATCATCTGATAAGGGGTCACCCAGGATTGTGCATCCGCCACCCTGGGGAGAGGGTATATACTCATACCAGAGTCAAACAAGCGTATGAATGGAAGTTGGAACTCTGAAGGATCGTCACTGGAGATCGTCTCGTTCACCATAGCAGATCATGAACTTGATTCATGAAAGTAAAAAAGGACCTCCACATATTATTAAAAACTTATCAAGGCTGATGTGTTCAAGCATAAAATCAATGTGGTCACAAGGAATTCCAAGAAGCGCAATGTTAAGGAGCTGGCTCACTGCAACTGACGTGTTTCATCCACAAGGACATCATCAGGGGTATGGGTGTCAGGGCTGGGCTCAGCCCTTCCCTCTCTGAGCTGGCTGCTCAGCTGTCGGCTAATTGCCAGCTCCTATCTCTACACAGTGACTCACCTGTTGATGATCCTGCTCGTCAGTCCTGCCTACTTAAGCCGTCCAGCTCAGATGATCTCTGCCTTCGCCCTGGTCAACTTCACAGAGACTATCTCCTGCGTTGCTGTTGAAGACTTGCTTGGCTGACGTTCCTTCTGGCTCCAGATCCTGCTTGCTGTTCTACTACATTTATCTCTGGCTCCCTGACGTTTGGCTGACTATTCGATCCAGTTCCTGAAATCTGGCTGTGTTTTGACTATACTTACTCTGTTTATCTTTTTATTATTATTATTAAACAAGTGTGATTTAACTGTACTTCTGTCTCAATGGTTTCTGACAATGGGTTACACATACTGCAATTTCCAGCAGCAAGAATCTGCAGATTAGGTATGTGCGCATACATTGCAGTGACAGGCTGTCGGCAGTTTTTGCTATTTGTGACAGTGATTGCCTGTGGTGATCCTGGCTGGACACATTTTGTGTGTAATCTCCTGTATGAATGGACTCTTAAGCCCCGGCTATACATGGATCGAATTTTGGGTGGATCAGAAGAGACCGGATGAATTTTGGTTAATGTAAGGGCAAGCTGATTGTACTCAAGTCGATCCATCGACCAACTAGGGTACAACCAGCCTGTTGGATTTTTGACATGAGATTACTGCTGGTGCCTGTAGCTGCTAGCATTAATCATTGTGTTCTGGCAGCAGCAAACACTCCCTGTGCCCCCATGCTGGCAGAACACAGTAGCGTAGCAGGAGGCATTCCCCCATCAACACTGACTGTGTTGATGGGGAAATCGAGCGATTCTCTTTCCTTTGGCCCATGGCGAAAAAAGACAAAACAAGATTTGCAATAAACTTCAGCTGCCTATACCTCTTCATCCACTAAAGGCTAACTTTACATCTGTGCATCCGCGTAATGCGTGTTATCAGTTTTGAATGAAACCCCAATGCACCTTGCAAATGAACCGTCTGTGTGCTGCATATGAAAACAAAAGTAATACGGTATGTATTTTTTTTGTACATCGTGATGCCGCGACAGTCTAATGAACTGCCATAAATCAACACACATAACATGCAAAATATTATCAGTTAAGGCACTGCAATGCACTGGAGAGGTATGTAGGGGGATTTAATTATATGTTCACTTTACCCAGGTTAATGTTTAGATTTTCCTACAGAAGATAATTATTAGCCAAGAATGGTCAATTTAACCTTAATTTATCCATGATTGACATGCATATGGTCAACACATAGCTAGACCGGTCATTATCCTCTTGGATATCATTCCAGTGGGTTATACAAAAATGTAGTTTGTCAGTTTATAGGCTCGATGTTCAGAATTCTTTATTTATTTTTTTGCACACATATCCAGAATTTTGGCAGAGATCCAGACGAACAGATCATAGCTATTTTTTTAGCTTATGTAGCTAACTCTTTTAAAAGAGAAATATGGACAAAGCTTTTTTACGTTGTTTGCGTAAGTCGTCCGCGAATCGGGATTTACGTTGTTTACGTCCACGTCGAAATCAATAGGCCCGTACGGCGTACTTAGCCGCTATGCGCACTGGGAAATGTAGGTGCCCGGCGCATGCGCAGTAACTAAAAACGTCAAAAACGTGAGGTCAAGCCTCATTACCATACAACACGCCCCCTCCAACCCATTTGAATTAGGTGCCCTTACGCCCGCCGCGTTTACACTACGCCGCCCTAAGTAAGGAGGTAAGTGGCTTGATAATCATGTACTTGCCTCTCTTACTTAAGGCGGTGTAGTGTAAACACGCTAGGCTACGCCGACCTAGTTTTGCGCGCCCCTACCTGAATCTACCCATAAGTGATCAGCGGTCACATGAATGCTCTCTTCTCAGGCTTAGACCTGGCAAGGGACAGGTGAAGCTTCACAACAATGTTGCAGCCATAGATGTGAGCATGTGTGTTAAGTTTTTAGCATTTTTTCAAATACAAAGTATGCCTTGGAAAAAAAACAGACATTCAGGTGGCAGGATCGGTCCTGAATGTCTTGGCAACTACCCACTGATAAGTGATCAGTATTAGGCACTGTGGAAACAAAAGGGAATATGAGTGCACAGGCTCATAATGCAATAATGTATTTTATTGGATATAAAATAATAAAATCAATCAATACACTCACAAGTGAAGGTGAATAAACAGCGCCAAACAGTTCCTCCAATATAGAGCCTTAGCGAGGGACACATCCATGCTTCAGAGTGAATGAGAAGACCACTGGATAGGCTGGTTCCACAGACACAGGCTCATCAAGCAGCTGCCGACAGGCCGCAAGTGAACTGCTCACTGATTGAAGAAACAGACGGTCAGGAGAGGGCTGTGGGGCAACTACCACACTTGTCCCAGGGAGAGCTCTGGTGAAGCTAACTGACAGAGGATGCTGTAGTTGTCAGGATAGCATGTTTCGGAGGGCGTGGCCTCCTTCCTCAGATGCCGCCAATGTGGACCTGCAGCAATTTTTTCAACTTTCCATCTATTAAATCTTCTGCCCTTATTGTTTTAACTTTGGATAGTAAAACATTCTGCCAGTAAATACCTTATACAGCCCACTTCCTGTTTCTTGTCTGTTCATTAGCCTAGGCTTATGACATCATGCACAGCTCTCACTCTCGTGAGAGTTTGCCAGGAAGGGGGGTGAGTCATAAGAGGGCCAATGAGAGCTGCAGAGCTGGAGATGTGTGTCTGTGTAAATCCAGGAAGTTAAAGGCAGCAGCTTCAGCTGCCCACAGTTAAAATGGTTGCAGCCAAACTCTGTGGAGGGAGATTTCTGCAGCATATTTGGCACGTATAGAATCACTGTATGTATAAAATAATATGCAAAGTGGTTGGAGGGAAGTTTCCGAATGGCAAAGATGTTTTTATTACCAATTATGTGAACAGACTGCACAGAGGGCTCAGTGATGTAGAAACCTCAGCTGTTCTCCTGTAGCACTCAGTTGTCAGCAGTTTTCCAGGCAGTAAATGTTTGAAAAATAATTTTAGATCATTTCAAATCAGTTGCACTCCAAAACCACTAGTGGTGATTTCCTCTCACTTCCTGTTACATCTTCAGGACAGGAAGTGAAGAGAGATTTCTCTAGTGGGACTATAGCTCTCAATACACTATTAGATTTTCAAATAAACATTTGTATGAAAATTCTTAGTACATTCAATTAAACAATTGAGGATTGTTGTTCAAAAAGTTCTTACATTTTTTTTTTCTGCTTTTACAATTTGATTTTGGAGTAAATTGACTTTCTTGAATGAAAAAATGTCCATCCTTCTCCTTCGAACTTTTTGTCATTGTTGAAAATGGACATCGATTTGACCCCGATAACGATTAGAAAATCAAACAAGCGCCTTTAAAACAAAAATATTTAAAATAAAATTCTACTGGTGTATGACCAGCTTTAGACAACAAAAATAACCAGACAAGGGGGCAGATCCACAAAGAGAGTACGCCGGCGTATCTACTTTCGAATTTCCTGCGTCGTATCTTTGTTTTGAATCCTCAAAACAAGATACAACGGCATCTGGGTTAGATCCGACAGGTGTACGTCTTCTTACGCCTTCGGATCTTAGATGCAATTCTTCAGCGTCCGCTGGGTGGCGTTCCCGTCGCAATCCGCGTCGAGTATGCAACTTAGCTATTTCCGACGATCCACGAACGTACGAGCGGCCGTCGCATTCTTTTACGTCGTCTCTAGTCGGCTTTTTCCGGCGTATAGTTAAAGCTGCTATATGGTGGCGTACTCAATGTTAAAGCGAATTTTTTTTTTTAACATTAGATTCATGCTCATTTTGTGAAGGGGAATCGGGTCGTTTTTTTAAAATCGAAGCCGTACTTACCGTTTTAGAGAGCGATCTTCTCCGCTGCTTCCGGGTATGGTCTTCGGGACTGGGCATTCCTATTTGATTGACAGTCTTCCAACAGGCTTCCGACGGTCGCATACATCGCGTCACGTCGGTGCGGCTCTATACGGCGCCTGCGCACCGACGTTCGGCTACTTTCGGAAAATTGTGACGCGATAGATGCGACCGTCGGAAGCCTGTCGGAAGACTGTCAATCAAATAGGAACGCCCAGTCCCGCAGCCCATCCCAGGAAGCGGCGGAGAAGATCGCTCTCTAAAACGGTAAGTACTGCTTCGTTTTTAAAAAAAAATACCCGATTCCCCTTGACAAAATGAGCATGAATCTGTTAAAAATTAACATTTCCGGGTGAACCTCCACTTTAAGTATGGCCGTTGCTCCCGCGTATAATTTTGAAAATTTTATTTTGTTTGTGTAAGTCGTCTGTGAATCGGGCTGGACGTAATTTACATCCACGTCAAAACAATGACGTCCTTGCGACGTCATTTAGCGCAATGCACGGCGGGAAATTTATGAACGGCGCATGCGCAGTTTGTTCGGCGCGAGGACGCGCTTCATTTAAATGAAACATGCCCCCTACTCGCCGCATTTGAATTGCGCGTCATTACACCGCGAGAGATACACTACGCCGCCGTAACTTACGGCGCAAATTCTTTGTGGATTCGAAGCTGGGAACAGTAAGTTACAGCGGCGTAGCGTATCTCACATACGCTGCGCCCATGCAATTGTTTGTGAATCTGCCCCAAGGACTTTAAACCCACACTAAACTAAAGAACGAGGTTTAGCTATATGCACGCTGTAATGTGTTTGCTTTTAGTCCTCCTGAATAATCAGAACGTATTCCACACTGTAGCATTCAGTCAGCGCTCTTTTCTAGGTATAGATCTGATTTGTTGATACTTGGCATGGAATGTTGGATGCTTGGATGGTATTTTTGCTTGGCATGATTTCTGAACAGCTTACCCCCATCATGCCGCAGAGCTTTGAAGATAATCTAACATCGCAATCTCTGTTTCATAGATGCCTTCACACCGTGCCATATGACTTGCCTCAGTACATAGAAGTGCGGACCTAAGCCATATTTAGTGTTAGCACTATACCCAGCATCCCAGCATCTCCTGGGAGCATGCCTGTGTGAAAGAATAACCGTAGAAATATAAAAACAGCTTAGTCAGCATCAGGCAGCTGTGTTCTACCTTGCAGACAGTAAATAAGGACTTTGTGACTCCAGTTACTGTACCTTAACACTGCGAAGCCTGAGCTCAGTGTTTGCTGCTGCTCCTAAACCGGGACTAGCTGTACCTGTAAACTGTAGACAAGCGAATGGGGAAGGCCATCATTCTGCAGATTGTTCTGCTAGATGCAACTTTTGAGGAAGGCAGATTTATACTTAGATATGGAAAATCCCCCTAAAATATGTGGTTGCACGAGGAATACACCATCCCATATACAATATGCAACGCTTGAATAACTATTTGGGGGTTATTTATCAAAACTTGAGAGACCAAAATCTGGTTCAACTCTGCATAGAAACCAATCACCTTCCAGGTTTTAATGCCAAAGCTTATATATCTTGACCCTGTCACATCTAAAGGAGCACCGGGGATGGGCTTCTCCTAGACTATGTCACATATAAAGGGTCCCTGAGGGTGATTACATTTTTGATCTGTCATCGAATATTGCGCAATGAGGTTTTTCTCTTTTCTTTCATGCAATCCCTGTCTGTGAGTGCCTGTATCATCTGATCACAGCGGTGGAGGGCTGGATTAGCATTCAGATTGAAGAGAGTGATTTTTTCCCTGCATGGAATCCTGCTAATCACTGTGCACTAATTAAGGACATACTAGTAATTCACAGTTTATGGAGTGTTCTCCCTGATTAGTTTTCTTTGTACGTTTTATCACCTTTTAAGTTAATATTAGCGCATCTATATTTTATATGTCCCTGAGGGTGTGTTGTTGCCAGGCTTGGACAAATCTAAGGGAACCCTGGGGATGTGCTGTTTCTTGTCTCTGACACATCTAAAGTTGTCCTAGGAATGTAGCTAGGCTCTGTCACATTTAACCGCTTGCCGACCGCCACAAGAACTTATACGTCAACAGAATGGCGCGGACAGGCAAATGGCCGAACAGGTACGTCCCTTTAAGTTTGCCGCTGTGTGGTCGCGCGTCCCTGCTGGTAGCGTGGATTCGATGTCCGCCGGTGTCCCGCGATCGTGTCACGGAGCTGAAGAACGGGGAGATGTCAGTGATCAGTGACATGTCACTTGTAGCCACACCCGCTAACAGTTAGAAGCACTCCCTAGGACACACTTAACCCCTTCCTAGCCCCCCAGTGGTTAACCCCTTTACTGATTACTGTATAAATGTAAATGGTCCCAAAATAGCGCCAAAAGTGACCGATGTGTCCGCCATAATATTAAAATATTAATAAAAATGCCATAAAACTACGCCCTATTTTGTAGACACTATAACTTTTTTGCAAACCAAATCAATAAACGCTTATTCCGATATTTTTTTTCAAAAAAATATGTAGACGAATACCTATCGGCCTAAACTGAGGAAAAAAATAGTTTTTTATATATTTTTGGGGGATATTTATTATAGCTAAAAGTAAAGTTGTTTATAGCACAAAAAATAAAAACCACAGAGGTGATGAAATACCACCAAAAGAAAGCTCTATTTGTGGGAAAAAAAGGACGTCAATTTTGTTTGGGAGCTATGTTGCACGACCACGCAATTGTCAGTTAAAGCGATGCAGTGCCGAATCACAAGAAGTGCTCTGGTCTTTGACCAGCCAAATGGTCCAGGGCTGAAGTGGTTAAAGGAGCACCGGAGTTGTTTAGCTTGTACGCTACAGCAAAATATTTATTTCAGATAGTGTATGTTCATTGACTTACCTACCAAAACTAGCTGCTTGCTGTGGGGGCACTCAACAGGAGGGAGGGGCAAGGAGCACCAGAGAAGGACCCGAGAAGAGGAGGATCGGGGCTGCTCTGTGCAAAACCATTACACAGAGCAGGTAAGTATAACATGTTTGTTATTTTGATAGAAAAAAAAGGAGACCTTACAATCACTTTAAGTCAAACAGAGAATGAACAGTGAAAGTGCAGCGTTGAATTCATGACACCCTTGTCCTCAATTAGAATGACACCATTATATAAAGCAATACAGAAATTCCTGATTTACTTGAAGTGCTTACATTCCCCTAAAGAGTTGTTAACCTCAGAAAAGAAACAAAAAAAGTTGAGAGTTACTTCTGGGCTCACGGGCTCCGGCGCTTTAATTTTTTGCAACCGCGATGACGTCACTCCCATGCATGCGCACGGGTTCCACCAGGCACGGTTACTGAAAGGCCGTTTCTTCAGTGTGCATGCGCCGATGACATCAGCAGCAGCGCATATAGTGAATAACTGTTGGCACTATATAAATCCTGTATAATAATAAAAAAAAATAATAATATCTCCTAAACTGCACAAGTTTAGGAGATCTTTACAGTACCTACAGGTAAGCTTTATTATGGGCTTACCTGTATGTACAAGTGGTGTAACAGAGTTTATTGGAATGGCGTGTAAATATTTATTGAAATATTTCAAAAAGACTAGCCTTAAAAAGTGCATCCCTGATATCATTGGGATTAAGCCAAAAAAAGCTGAATATGTGCCGACTGCACCTTTTATTTGGTTAAAGGGGTTGTAAACCTTGGTGTTTCTTCACCTTAATGCATCCTATGCTGTGTCCGGCCCCCCCGAGCCCCCGTTTTACTTACCTGAGCCCCGAGTTTCCGAGGGCGCGATCCTGCGTCGTTCTCTCCATGGCTGATTGGCTCCTCGTTGGATAAATTGATAGCAGCGCAGCCATTGGCTCCCGCCGAGTGTATAACATGTGAGCGTGCCCGGAAGGTAACCTCCTCGGGAAAGCGCTTCCCAGAGGGGGTTAGCTCTTGCGGAGAGGAGCCGGGACAGCTGCCGTGGGACCCCAGAAGAGGACGTTTTGGGGGCCACTCTGTGCAAAACGAACTGTAGAGTGGAGGTAAGTATGACATGTTTGTTATTTAAAAAAAACAAAAAACGAACCACTAACAATATTGCCCAATTAAATTGTGTTGGTGACCAATAATGACCACTGCTTTAATGTATGCAAAACATTTTCTGTATTTTATTTAATGAGTTGCTAGCATGATTTTCATTCTAGAAGTATCACCTTTCAGTCTAGTCAGTTCATCTCCTCAGAATTGCTGAGTGATACATTGATGCCTTTTCTGCCCTGAAGTCGTTTTGAAAGGCTTAGTGTGGGGGTAGTCCTAGATCCAGTGGTTTTAATCTACTTACGTAGCTTTAAAAAAATGTAAAAGCATTCCTGCCCTATTTTTGGTCGGGTCACTTGTCTCATATGTGTGCACGGTGGCCAAGCTATGAAGCCCATGTTATTAAATAAGCTTCTGGTATTTGATATGTTCTTCATAGACAAACATGGGGCTGAAACGTTTGGAAACCAGCAATGCAACCTCCAAAGCAAAAACATGTTATTGTGCAAACAGTCGTAACCCACAACCAGGAGATGGTTGCACGCCAATACGCCTGACGCCGAAAGCCTGAAGCTCAAACAAGTTCCGGACCCTTTTTTGTCGCGCGTATCAGGCGGTTTGAGCGTATTTGAGCGTTTCCATTTCCCATAGAAAGTAATGGAAACGCTCGATTCAAGCGACTAGCGCGACAACAAGCGTTTGCTACGGGCGTTTCGTCGCTTTAATCAATAGAACTTTTCACCCAGGCAGAAGATTAAAAATATCTACCAACATAGCAACAAGTGATGAAAAGATGACCATTTTTCCTATTGGCTAAAATAAAAAACGTTGAAGTACAAAAACGTCGGACGACGCTGTATGCAAACGCGCAAATAAGCACGAATACGCGCAACAAAAGCGCCGGAAAAAAACGCCCAAAAAAACAACCGACGCTCAGGTGTGAATGCAGCCTTAGGGTGGTGGGGGCCCCCGGGCTTGAGTCACTTTCGGGCCCTACCTTCTATACATTACTTTAAATAGAACATACAAGCTATGTATTAGAGCTGCACAATTCTGGATAAACTGAGAATAAAAATAGAGATCACGATGTAACTTCGCTGTACCTGTCAGATGGAGAGGGATCATATAATTCCACCGTACAAACCGCCACATCTGCCCATCGGTAGTCGCCGCAGCTATAAATAGTGTCTTTCGGATGCGCATGCGCAGAAGAATGACCGGGCGTAATGACGTCATCGCGACTGCGTCGCATAATGATGATGCATAGTCATCAATAGTAAACATAGCTTGTCCCGAAGGACATGATGTATACTGCGCATGGGCACAAAGTATTCAAAGGGCAAATTCAGCAATTGGAGCCAAAGTAACAACATGCCACATCCAGCAAAAGGACAGACACCGGCATAATATTGCAAAAAAAGCTTCACAAGGGTAATAATAAAAGAAAGGCAGTTTGTCTACTTGGACGGAGGACAAAAATGATCAATGTCCCTAGAACAGGTAAAAATGCTAGACCAATCAACACACTTTAAATGAAAAATTAAATGACTGGCATATCATTGAAAAAAAATTAACGTAAACGGGCGGGGCCCCCTATTGGGAGGGGCCCCTGGGCTTTACCCCAGTCAAGCCCAATGGTAAGTCCAGCCCAGCCCACAACAACCAATCAGACATCCCTTTGCTATAGTCAAACCAGTGAAAGATCATTTCTGATTACTTGCGCTGTATGGTATTGTATAGAAGGGGAGGGAGTTAATGGATACAATTGTAAGCTCTCATTTTTTATACTAGAAGCAACAAAAGCATGTCTGTTCGGGAGTCTTCTTTTTCTACCTTACATTTACAGTATGCGTGAACTTTAAATCACAATACCACTCATCTCAGAAACACTAATGCCTCGTACACACGATCAGTTTTCCCGACAAGAAAAGTGTGATGTGAGATTTTTGTCAGGAATTCCGACCGTGTGTATGCTCCATCACACTTTTTTTGGGAGAATTCCTGGCAAGAAAAGATTGAGAGCAGGATCTCAGTTTTTCGTGACAGGAAAAATTCCTATCGGGAATCGCGGTAGTCTGTATGCAATTACGACGCAAAAAAAAACATGCATGCTCAGAATCAAGCAGAAGAGCCGAACTGCCTATTGAACTTCATTGATCTCAGCTCGTCGTACATGTTGTACGTCACTACGTTCTTGACGTTCGAAATTTCAGCCAAGATTTGTGTATGTGTATGCAAGCCAATTTTGAGCCGTTTTCCTGCTGAAAAAAAACACGGTTTTCCTGTCGGAAAAACTCATTGTGTGTACAGGGCATTATGTAACAGAACAGAGAAGTCAGCTCAAAATCAAGGTATTTTTGGAAGTTTCCTACTGTTATCTGCTATGGTCATATGCTTACCCCTTAAGCTGTTCAAATGTTGACCTAACCTTTTATATATTTAATTATACTGTACGTGATATATATTTATATACAATATCTCACAAAAGTGAGTACACCCCTCACATTTTTGTAAATATTTTATTATATCTTTTCATGTGACAACACTGAAGAAATGACACTTTGCTACAATGTAAAGTAGTGAGTGTACAGCTTGTATAACAGTGTCAATTAGCTGTCCCCTTAAAATAACTCAACACATAGGCCCAGATTCACGTACAGCGGCGTATCTTTGAGCAGGCATAACGTGTGTTATGTAAATGTTATGTGACCCCACGTAAATGACGCTTTTTTACGAACGGCGCATGCGCCGTCTGTGGACATATCCCAGTGTGCATTGCTCCAAAGTACGCCGCAAGGACGTATTGGTTTCGACGTGAACGTAAATTACGTCCAGCCCCATTCACGGACGACTTACGCAAACAACGTAAAATTTTCTAAATTCGACACGGGAACGACGTCCATACTTAACATTGGTACGCCGCATGTAAGCCTCATATAGCAGGGGTAACTTTACGCCAGGAAAAGCCTAACGTAAACGGGGTATCTGTACTGCGTCGGCCGGGCGTACGTTCGTGGATTCGCGTATCTAGCTGATTTACATATTTCTAGGCGTAAATCAGCGTACACGCCCCTAGCGGCCAGCGTAAATATGCAGTTAAGATCCGACGGCGTAAGAGACTTACGCCGGTCGGATCTAATACAAATCTATGCGTAACTGATTCTAAGAATCAGGCGCATAGATACGACGGCTTTGACTCAGAGATACAACGGCGTATCTGGAGATACGCCGTCGTATCTCCTTTGAGAATCTGGGCCATAATGTCTAAACCCCTGGCAACAAAAGTGAGTAAGTGAAAATGTCCAAATTGGGCCCAATTAGCCATTTTCCCTCCCCGGAGTCATGTGACTTGTTAGTGTTACTAGGTCTCAGATGTGAATGGGGAACAGGTGTGTTAAAGTGGTTGTAAACCCTCTCCCACAACTTTATCCCATGTAAATCATCATAAAAAAACCCTAATGAACGCTGCTTGTAGATATATCCTTACTTACTTAATATTGTTGTAATCCTTTTTGTTCTTTAGAATGACGTCACTGGAGCATGCCCAGATCTCCCCTGATTTACGGCACACTCTGCTTGCTTGTCTGTCTGTTATCAGGACTTTCTATGGCACAACAGTGAAATCCCAGGAGACTGCATAATCACTCAGAGCTTCCTCCTACACCCCATGTGACCATGTGACATCACATGGAGTGTAAACCTGGGCATCGGACTGAATTACTGCAGTCTTATCAGCTGAAATTGATAAGACTGACATAGGCAAACACTAGATAATCGGCACAAGCAAATACTATGAAATTAAACAAGTGGCTATGAGCAGGGTTGCCATAGAAACGTTGGATTGAGAAGGAGGCTTGGTTAACAGTACAGGAAGTGCTCAATGTATGGGCGGAAATACACTGTGGACTCAGAAAACAATACTTAAGATGGCACTGCCTTACCCCCACAAGTTTTTTTAAAGTTTCTTTAGACAGTAAGTAATATGCAATTTGGGCTGTATTACAGTGGCTATAGATTGATAATTACTTAATATAACGGACTAAATGAAAAGAAGCATCAGAGTGGGAGGGTTTACTTCCTCTTTAAATTTGGTGTTATCGCTCTCACTCTCTCATACTATTCACTGGAAGTTCAACATGGCACCTCATGGCAAAGAACTCTTCGAGGATCTGAAAAAAATTATTGTTGTTCTACATAAAGATTGGCCTAGGCCAGGGGTGCCCAACCTTTTGAAGCATAAGGGCCACTTAAGCGACTCGGTTAAGCGGTCGCGGGCCACAATGAGCAGAGCGGGCGGATGACAGGTCTGTGTCCGCTCTGCATATGCAGAACGGACACAGACAAAGCCCACTAAACCCTTTTTTGCCGGATTAGGACACAAGGTAGGAAACAAGTCCGTGTACATCTGACACTCCTTAGAGGTGAAAGGAGGGTCCAATTGGGTCGGACTGACCATGTGAAAGGGGCCCAAGGCTGCTTTCACCCTGATGCACTGTGGTTTACCCGAACCGCAGGTGCAACGCAGTGTACCTTTGGTTTCCTGCACTTTGTAAAAGACTTCTATTATATTCTGCAGGTTTGGTGCACTTTTAGAAAGCTCGCCAAACTCGCAGGCAATAACAGAAGTCTATGGCTCAGTGCAGGTAACCCACAGGTGCACTGCTCTGCCCAGTAACCACTGCAGAACAATATGCCCATATATACACTGTGATTTTACTAATAAACTGACCTTTAATAACAGTATTCTATTCCATAAGAGAGCAGGAGATCGCGGGCCACATCAGAGGGCTCCGCGGGCCGCGGGTTGGGCACCCCTGGCCTAGGCTGTAAGAAAATTGCCAAGACCCTGAAACTGAGCTGCAGCGCGGTGGCCAAGGCCATACAGAGCTTTAACAGGACAGGTTCCACTCAGAACAGGCCTTGTCATAGATGGAGCTTAGCTTTAACTCATCCCTCTTTATGCAAAACTAGAAAGAAATGTTTTAGGTATACATACACTTTAACCAGTTAACAACCGCCCTATAGACGAAATACGTCTACAAGGCGGTTGCTTAACTCTGGGAGCCCTCTGGGGCGCGCACACGGGAATGTCCGGATCTGGCGGATCACGGTAAATCGCCGCTGATAGCGGCGGTTTACCACGTGATCGCTCCGTCCAATGACGGAGCGATCACTTGTAAACAAACCGGCGTCATGTGATGACGCCGGTTCCTCCCTCCCCTCTCTGTACCGAATGGTACAGTGTGAGAGGAGAGAGGAGGGAGCGGATGCAGCAGCAGCAGCTGCTGTGGGCTGGATCTGTGACAAATGCAGTCACAGATTCAGCCATCCATCACTGCCCCAAC
Organism: Rana temporaria; assembly: GCF_905171775.1. Classification (NCBI taxonomy): domain Eukaryota; kingdom Metazoa; phylum Chordata; class Amphibia; order Anura; family Ranidae; genus Rana; species Rana temporaria. The sequence goes on from NC_053494.1 coordinate 47,277,315, forward strand.
TCTGCAATACCCCACAATACTCTGCAATACCCCAAAATACTCTGCAATACACCAAAATACTCTGCAATACCCCAAAATACTCTGCAATACACCAAAATACTCTGCAATACCCCACAATACTCTGCAATACCCCACAATACTCTGCAATACCCCACAATACCCTGCAACGTCGCATATGGGGATTTTTAAGTAGCGAAGTTTGGCGCCATTCCACGAGCGTGTGCAATTTTGAAGGGTGACATGTTGGGTATCTATTTACTCGGCGTAACTTCATCTTTCACATTTATGCAAAATAATGAAGAAAAAATACTAAATTTGCTAAATTTTATAACAGAAACAAAGAAAAATTCATTTTTTTTACAGAATTTTCAGTCTTTTTTCTCTTATAGCGCAAAAAATAAAAAACCCAACGGTGATTAAATACCACCAAAAGAAAGATCTATTTGTGTGAAAAAAAGGACGGAAATTTCATTTGGGTACAATGTTGTATGACTGAGTAATTGTCATTCAAATTGTGAGAGCACCGAAAGCTGAAAATTGGTCTGGTTATTAAGTGGGTTTACGTGCCCAGTGGTCAAGTGGTTAAGTTGATAGGCATTGCAAAAGCAACATTTAAAATGCATAAACATTCCAGCTTAATAAAAATGTAATGATTTTTATATAGTTTTATATAAGTGGGATGACTGTTTCTTTTTCTTCTGGTCACAGGGCTCCACGTTGAGGAAGAGGAAGATGTATGAAGAGTTCCTGAGCAAGGTCTCCATCTTGGGTCAGTATTTCCTCCTCAATGTCGCACAAAACCCTTTGAGCCCTTGAAAGCTCAGTTACAATAAGACCACACAGCAGCCACATAAACTTGGATGAGGGTCCTGCATGTTAGTCCTTTTATTGGTTCATGTAAGCTCACATCTGTTCCTGGGGTTTTTCTTGGTAGCTATCTGATCTCATACACCAAACCTAAATGATTTTACATGTGTGAAGAGCTGGGTCCTGAATCCAAAGCTTTTCCAGTAGGAGGGGGCATAATACGCCTTGCTTTAATAACACGGATTATTACCGATATTTGGTGATCTGATAAAAAATAGCAGGTGTGTTTTACTGTGCCTTTAGTGCGTTTTTTTTTTTATTTCACATTACCATTAAAAATAATGGCAATACATTTCTAATCCCTGCATTTTGTTTTTTTACATGTTACTCATGTAGTATATTTTTTTAAATATTAAAATTTTAATTATTTAATTAAAAGAATAAACACATTGGGCCAGATCCACAAAGAACTTACGCCGGCGTATCTATTGATACGCTGCGTAAGTTGTAAGATGCCCCGTCGTATCTTTGTTTTGTATCCACAAAACAAGATACGACTAAATGTGGGCAGTGGCGTCTCCAGCTTTCATATTTAGGGGGGGCACATGGGGGGACAGGGACAAAAGTAGGGGGGCCAACTATAAAATGCAATTATATATATAATCTCCTGGGGCCCTTTACTACGATCCCACTATGGGCCTTTTCACATGTTCTGCAGTGAGCTCCCTTCCTACTATACTGGGGCCCCCCAGGGTGGCAGAAAACAAGATATATGTCACCAGCACACCAAGAAAATATAAGGGTACAAAGCAGTGGGAGAACTATCAGGGTTGCAAAGGTTGTCTTGCCACCGGGCCCTGGTGTTCTGCCACAGTGGGGGATCCCCAGCTGTCCTGTCCCTGCTATTTACAGCGCTGGTCTGGCATCTGTCTCCTTGGCAGCGGCGGCAGTCTATTAGGACCTAGTGCTGGTGACATTATGGGTGCATGCATGAAGGCTGGCACTATTGGTTATAGAGAGCCGAGCCCCCAGCTGGTCACCTAGCAGCAGTAATGCTGTATAACCTTCTCTGTTGACATGCTGATCGGCATGTGATCCAGGTGATGCTCCCAGTCAGATCTAATAAACACAGTATTTATTAGCATCAAGAGTACAACCACATAAATATAATCAACCGTATGATCAGCAGCCATGTGGGCTCTATGCCTGTAAAGTGTGGGCTTTGATCAATAAAATCACTGATATTTATGACTAGGATTTGACTAAGAGCATCACCTGGATTGCATCCCGATCAGCATGTCAGAGAAGGGTCCACTGCTGCTAAGCAACCTGCAGGGAGCTCAACTGTCTACAACCAATAGAGATGGGCTCGGGTGTGTTTGAAATCCCACATGCCCGATCCCGCCAGGAAGCCGACACTCCACAGTGCTAATCAATGTATGGGCTGCCTAAGAGCTAAGACCAGCCATAGACAGTTTAAATCTCAGCTGGTTCAGTAGAAACTGGCTGAGATTTGAACCTTTAATGAGCAGATTCTCTTATAATTATCACTAGTGGTTGCTGTATAGTCACTAGTGATAATCACTGTTTGTCGCGAGAATTAAATTGCTGGGCAGGAGGGATATTCCCCTGTCACCACTGTCTGTTGATGGGGGAATCATGCAAGTTTCTTTCCTGCAATCTGTGGATGCAGGAAAGAAATTTGCACCGTATATTATCTGCCTAACTGAAAGTGAGATTAAATTGTGAATGTTTTGAAAGAACAGGAGAGGGGAGGGAGACAGATGGGGGGGAGAGAAGGGATTGAGATAATGTAGTTCAGTGATTACAGTGTACTGCAGTCTGCAGTGCACACACTTAAACACGGTCCAGGCTAGAATATCTGGTTGTGTGAGCACTTGCATTATGCAGTGTCGGAGAGCAGAGGGAGGGGGAGGAATCCCCCGCAGAGCTGACTGGGATCGCTCTCCCTCTCGGGGAGCAAAATACAAAAATTTGGGGGGGCACATGGTGGGGCACAGCATGATGTTGGGGGGGTCAGGGCCCCCTCTGGCCCCCCCCTAGGGACGCCTCTGAATGTGGGCTCGATCCGACTGACGTACGTCTTAGTACGCCGTCGGATCTTAGGTGCTTATTTACGCTGGCCGCTAGGTTGCGCTTCCGTTGATTTCCGCGTAGAGTATGTAATTTGGCTAGTTACGCCGATCCTCAATAGTACGTCCGCCCGGCGCATTTTTTTACGTCGTTTACGTAAGGCTTTTTTCGGCGTAACGTTACCCCTGGGTCTATGAGGCGTACGCAATGTTAAGTATGGACATCGGGACAGCGTCGAATTTTCCATCGTTTGCGTAAAACATTCGCGAATAGGGCTTTGCGTAAATTACGTTCACGTTGAAAGCATTGACTATTTGCAACGTGATTTCGAAGCATGTGCACTGGGATACCCCCATGGAGGGCGCATGCGCCGTTAAAAAAAAACAACATTTACGTGGGGTCAAGATGAATTAACATAAAACACCCCCACATCTTTGTCATTTGAATTGCGCACCCTTACGCCGACACATTTACACTACGCCGCCGTAACTTACGGCACAAATTCTTTCTGGATACGGAAACTACGCTGTAAGTTACGGCGGCGTAGTGTTTCTGAGATACGCTACGCCTGCCTAAAGATAGGCAGATCTTTGTGGATCTGGCCCATTATACTTACCTGCTCTGTGCAATAGATTGCACAGAGCAGCCCCGATCTATTTCTGGGGTCCTGGCTCCTAGCAAGAAAGCCAATTGCTATGGGGGCACTCATTCGAGCTAGCTCCAGAGCCACTCTGACTGCATCTATTGACACAGACAGCGCTGCTCTGCTCTTCTTTCTGCTCCATTATCACAGGATTTGATTGACAGCATAGGTCTGCGCTCAGGGTGTGCCAGGTGTGCCTGGGCACACCCTAATCACCCTGTGCTGTGCAGATTGCCCCTGCTGCTTGGCTGCAGAGAAAGAGACTAGGGAATCTCTGTCCTCAGTCCCTTTCTTTTTCTCTAAAGTGAGACATCCGGGGTCTGTTTAGACTCCTGATATTTCACCAAAGCCCTCCAATGGGGCTCAGAAAAAAATTGCGAAAAATAAATCAAAATAATAAAAAAATTATTGTAAAAATATATTGTAAAAATATAATAAAAAAATAAAATTGTAAAATAGTAATTCAAAAATAGACTACTGACACCAATTTCAGCCCTACTGACACCATCCACTGCTCTACTGATACCAACCTCTGCTCTGCAGACACTGTCCATTGCCCTACTGCCCCATATATATATTTATACACATGCATGTACTATATGTTTGAGCTTTGGGGTGCACACCCTAATGCAATAGGCTGCGCACACCTATGATTGACAGCAATGGGAGCCAGTGGCTCCTGCTGCTATTAATCTGCCCAGTGAAGAGTGAGATAGCCACTGCTCTTGTGCACATTGCTGGATCCAGATGGGGCTCAGGTTAGTATAAGTGGGTGCTGAGGGGTGGGGGGCACGATACTGCAGCACAGAAGAGTTTTTACCTTAATGCATAGAATGCATTAGGGTAAAAAAAAAATTGAATAGTAAACTTAAAATGGATGTTCAATCAAAAAGTTTTTTTAGATTTTGGGAGTGATTGAACACCATCAGGAATTTATTGCTATGTGGAGCAGAACTTTCCCTCTAGGGCCCAGATTCTCGTAGATGGGCGAAAAAATGTGCGGGCGTAACGTATCTCATTTACGTTACGCCGCCGCAAGTTTTTCAGGCAAGTGCTTTATTCACAAAGCACTTGCCTGTAAAGTTGCGGCGGTGTAGCGTTAATCACCCGGCAGAATTCAAATTCGGCGGGTAGGGGGCGTGTTTCATTTAAATGAAGCGCGTCCCCGCGCCGAACGAACTGCGCATGCGCCGTCGCTAAAATATCCCAGCGTGCATTGCTATAAATGACGTCGCAAGGACGTCATTGGTTTTGACGTGGATGTAAATTACGTCCAGCACCATTCACGGACGACTTACGCAAACAATGTAATTTTTTTAATTTTCGACGCGGGAACGACGGCCATACTTAACATTGGCTGCGCCTCATATAGCAGGGGCAACTTTACGCCGGGAAAAGCCTAACGTAAACGTCGTAACTTTACTGCATCAGCCACGCGTACGTTCGGGAATTCGCGTATCTAGCTAATTTGCATACTCAACGCGGAAATCGACGGAAGCGCCACCTAGCGGGGAAAAAAAAATTGCAGTTACGATCCGACGGTGTAAGAGACTTACGCCTGTCGGATCAAATGGATATCTATGCGTAACTTAATCTAAGAATCAGTCGCATAGATACGACGGCCCAGATTAGGACTTACGACGGCGTACATGGCGCTGCGCCATCGTAAGTCCTTTGAGAATCTGGGCCTAGGAGTATATCTATAATAAGCATTCGTCCTGTGGATCTGTATGTACTTTCAGTCTATGCAAATTGGGCAGAACAAATATTTTCTTGAATATTTTGTTTTATTACAGGCAATAGTATGGCCACAAGATCAGTGGCATTATGACCACTGAAGCTGTAGAGCATAAGCAATACATACATTGTTGGTTACAATTATTTGCTAATTCCCTCTAGCATTCCCTAGAGTTGTTATGTTGTATCTCTTGTCAAGGCATACATATTTCCAAAAATACTCATTAGATCAGAAGAAAACATAACCTAAAGAACATTTATTTTGCCCAGATTAACTGAGCCAATGGCTATGCAAGTTTTCTATGTGTGTTTGGTGTCATTGGGGGTTATTTACGAAAGGCAAATCCACTTTGCAATACAAGTGCAAACTACAAGTGAAAAGTGCACTTGAAATTGCACTGAAAGTGCAGTTGGAAGTGCAGTCGCTGTAAATCTGAGGGGTAGATCTGAAATGAGGGGAAGCTCTGCTGATTTTATTATCCAATCATGTGCAAGCTAAAATGCTGTTTTTTCTTTTCCTTGCATGTCCCCCTCGGATCTTACACTTTTAGTGCAATTTCAAGTGTACTTTGCACTTGTAGGGCCAGATCCAGAGAGAGAGAGTACGCCGGCTTATCTACTGATACGCCGGCGTACTTTCAAATTACCCGCGTCGTATCTTTAGTTTGAATCCTCAAACCAAGATACAACGGCATCTGGGTTCGATCCGACAGGCGTACGGCTTTGTACGCCTTCGGATCGTAGATGCAATACTTTGGCGTTTGCTGGGTGGAGTTTGCGTTGTTTTCCGCGTCGGGTATGCAAATGACCTTTTTCCGACGATCCACGAACGTACGCGCGGCCGTCGCATTCTCTTTCGTCGTCCGTGAATAGGGATGGACGTAAGTCACGTCTAAGTTAAAAAAATTACGTTGTTGCGACGTCATTTCGCGCAAAGCACGGCGGGAAATTTCGAAACGGAGCATGCGCAGTTCAATTGGCGTGGGGACGCGCTTCATTTAAATGAATGACGCCCCCTAATCGCCGATTTGAATTCCGCCGCCAGAAATACACTACGCCGCCGTAACTTTCGGCGCGCAATCTTTCAGGATTCGAACCAAAGCCGGAAAAGTTACGGCGGCGTAGCGTATCTCTGATACGCTGCGCCGATCCATTTCTATGTGGATCTGGCCCGTAGTTTGCAATTGTAGTTTGCACTTGTAGTGCAAAGTGGATTTGCCTTTAGTAAATAACTCCCACTGTGTCAACAGTTATACCAGACAAGAAATGAGCAAAAATCTGCATCTGCGATTTAGAAAAATATAAGCAGATTATACTTATGGAAGTATTAAACCCTCAGCATTCTCACCTTAAAGTGATACTAACAACGGTTTAATTTATATTGTCTATTCTATTTCGTTATGCAGATGATGGCACTGTAATAATTTTAATAAAAAAAAGCATCTAAGTACCTTTTTCCTATGTGATATACAGCTGTCACATGACCCAGCTCTCTCCCAGCCTGTCTGCAGGGAAACATAAGCAGGAGGAGCTTCTAGTCCTCTGCTGCTGGTCATATGTAAAAAAAAAAAAGCCTTTAGAATACAGAATAAAAATAAATAAATAATAACAGTAAAATTAAATTGGCATACAAATATATATTTAAAATCAAATCTTTATTATTTTGTGGAAACAGCCTGTGTCTTAGAATAAAAGGGAGGTGAAGCCACCATTTATCTATATGTAATATCCCATTGTGTTAAGCTGATTAGTAGGAATGGAGAGAGGGAGGGAGTGGTCTGCTCAGATGTGATAGAGAGGAAATGCTCAGCATAGAAACTCACTGAAGCTGAGCATGTGCAGAGTTGCCAACACAACTGCGAAAAAAGGTGGAGATAGAGAGCAGCAGGATCAGCCAGGTTTTTTGAAGAATACAGAAAACAAATCTCACAGTGAATGAGTGAGAATGAACAGCATGTAATACACCATTTATTGATATTTTTATGATGTGGGTTTAGTGACACTTTAAGATATTGATCACAATAAAAAAAAAACATTCCCAAGTAAACAATTTGGTAAAATTCTTACCCCAGCATGTGTACTTTCAATGCTGCTGCCTCCTGCTCTTTCATTGCTGCTTGCCTGAACTTCCTGTCTTATCAGTGGACAGTGCAAGTCTTGAGACAGTCTTTGAAGAAGGGATGTGAGAGGAGGAGCAAGGAGTAGAGAAGAACCTTGCCATCCCAGACTTGGGGGCTGTATGTTTCTATTGATGCACGCAGTGTAGGGAGACACAGCTCTAGTCCTTGCAATTGGGAATGGCTCCATATGATGCTGCAAAAGAAAGGAACCACACCAAAACAGGAATCCCGGGGAAGTGAGCAGGGCACCAGCTTAAACAGGAACATAGACAAGGAATAAAAGATGTAGAAGCTGCATTAACCAGCTGTTAAAAGTGCTTAAAAAAGGTTTTAATACCAGTTTCAGCTTTAGGGCTTATGCAGATATTTTCAGGCACAAATGTCCTATAGCTTAAAATTCCCAATGTTTTACCATGTCTGAGAGCTGCAGGTGGTGCATAAAATAGTGAATGACTGCACAGATCATACTCATGTAAACAGTAATGCTCTTTTGCATTAGCATTTTCCCACACGTGTCTTTGTGATGTTTCTCCTAATCATGGAAGTTTTGCTTTTGGGGAATACTTGTGTATACCTATGTATGGACAAACGCCAATGCAAAAGAACATCAGCATTTACACCAGCACAAACGCATACAGCCATTCATTTCTATGGCTGGTGTTCTGTGGAGAAGTGCCCCCCCCCCCTTCGAATAGTGCCCGGAACTGTGCATATGTCATAGCACAACAGCTGATGAGGTGGGTGACTTAAAGGGTCACTAAAGGATTTTTTTTTTAGCTAAATAGCTTCCTTTACCTTACTGCAGCCCTGGTTTCATGTCCTCATTGTTCGTTTTTGCTCGGTTGTTGCTGTAATCCTTCTTTGTTCTGAACACTTCCTGGTTGTCTGTTTCCTGATGAAAAAAGTCATGGGAGCTTTCTCTCTGTGGTCACTAATCAAGGAGGTGTGATTACTGTGTGTCTAAAACCCCTCAACACCAATCAGTTTCGTTTTACAAACCATCACTGCCCTGTATTGGCTCTGTGTACATCACAGAAGCAGGAAACCGCATGCAAAAACGAAACTGAAACTGTAGGTACATTATATGATTGATTTTTATCTATTTTTAATCATTTTTAAAAGGAATCAGTTAACTATTATGGGCCATATTCTCAGAAGAGTTACGACGGAGTATCTCAGGAAACTCCGTCGTATCTCTGTTTTTTGACCCGCGTATCTATGCGAGTGATTCCTAGAATCATTTTTGCATAGATACGCTGTAGATCCGCCGGCCGCTAGGTGGCGTTTACGTTCAGGTCTCATTTGTTTATGCAAATGAGCCTGATAAGCCGATTCCCGAACGAAGTCGCGTAACCGTTGCTTACGTCGTTTGCGTAAGCGTAAGGTTACCCCTGCTATATGAGGGGTAACCTTACGCCAGTCCGACGTATGCCATGTTAAGTATGGCGTCGGGTCAGCGTCGTCTTTTCCCGTCGGGTACGTCGTTTTCGTAAGTCGTTCTTGAATACGACTTTACGTCAATGACGCACACGTCGGCGTCATTGACGTTTTCCGTCGAGAACTGGAGCATGCGCACTGGGCTATTTTTAGCCCGGCGCATGCGCAGTTCGATCGGCACGGGGGCGCGCTTAATTTAAATATAAGCCGCCCCCTTTGAATTACGCAGGGATACGCCGGGCCTTTTACACTACGCCGCCGCAAACTACGGAGCAAGTGTTTGGGGAATACAGCACTTGCTCCTGTAAGTTGGGGCGGCGTAGTGTAAATAGCTTACGCGATGCCGCCGCAGGAACTACAAGAATCTGGCCCTATGTCTCTATACCCTGTAAACAGTAATTTCTGCAAAAAAAAATGTTTCCTTTACAACTCCTTTAACCATGGCGCATGCGCACATCGTAGGAGGTATCTCTCAATGGGAGATACCATTTTAAAAGCCCAATTTAAACCTATACAAACCATACCTCCCAACTTTCTGACATGGGAATGAGGGACACCTATCAGCAAAAGTATGTAAGCATATGACACACCCCTTGCCACGCCCCCTTAAAGGAGAATTGTACAAAAAAATAAGATTGGTTAAACCCACAAGTGCTTTTTTTACCACTACTATTTCTTTATATTGGCTTTTGGAATTTACAAATGCAGCAATTTAGAAATCAGATGAACGGTTTAGCTCTGGGAAACACTTTGTGATAGATAAAAAGTGCATTTTATATACAACTATACAGATCAGACCAAAATGAGGGACAAATGAGGAGAATGAGGGACAGAGGGACATTGCTCCAAATCAGGGACAGTCCCTCGAAATCAGGGACAGTTGGGCGGTATGTACAAACACCGGGGGGGAAACCGTAGTTCTCAGATTGTGCATCGCTGCTGCTGAAGGGCAGCTAGTGGCTGTGTTGAAGGACTGGTTTTGTCTGTGTTGCAACCCACCCTTTCACACAGGCCAAACACGCGGGGTTTAACACTGCAAAGCTGCCCTGCAACACAGACAAAACCTGCCATCAGCATACTCTAAAGGCGCCACGCAACAGCGAGACACAATGTGAGGACTACAGTCTCCCCCCGCTCTTTGTATAGGTTTCAATTGTGCCCGTGAAATGGTATCTCCCATCGAGAGATACCGACTATGATGTGCGCTTACGCCCTGGTCACGTAACTCAGCAGGCACTATTCGATGGGGGGCATTTCTCGACAGAACACGGCTCAAGCTACCTTTGTGTGGGATAGCTCTGGGAATTTAACTCTAGAGGTCATTAGAACATGCAAAAGGCCATGCACATGAGTCCTTAACACCCCTTCCTGGAGTTTTTGCCCGTTTATTGTTTTGCTTTCTGTAAACATTACCACCCAACATGAATGCACCATTATGGTCTGTAGAAAAACAGCCAGACTCGTCCCCTGCTAAATAATCTTCATTCGGCAAACGTTTGATCAGTGGGTCAATCCTGGCCAATGTGGCACATTTATAGCTGCACAGCAGAAGGATTTGCAGTACTGATTACGTTATTGGGTGAATGCCTTGGGGAAAAAAAAAATTCTGAGCAAATAGCCATCCCTGGTTTCACAAAACGTCAATGAATCTGCTCCATAGGAAGATAACAGTCTTCTCCAAATATTGTTACTTAAAGCCGTTTATTTCTTGAACGCCTCAAAATGGTTTCAACAAGGAGTCACTACACCTTTCATGTTGTGACTAATGGTTAATAAATCATTATTATGTTCAAGAACTGGAAGTATTTAAGGAGAAACTATTCTTCTACTTACCTAAACAGCTTTCTAAGAACCCAAAAAAAAATAGTCAACGCATATCAATACTGTGCTCTGGGCTCATGTATGAAAGTGTGAAGCCTCGTACACACGACCGAGGAACTCGACGGGCGAAACACTTAGTTTTCCTCGTCGAGTTCCTTGTTAGGCTGTCGAGGAACTCGACAAGGCAAGTTTCTCCATTCCCGTCGAGGAAATAGAGAACTTGCTCTCTTTTTGGCTCGTCGAGTTTCTCGGCAGTTTCCTCGACGAAAATGTACACACGACCGGTTTCCTCGGCAAAAAAATATCTCCCAGCAAGTTTCTTGCTGGTTTTTGCCGTGAAACTTGGTCGTGTGTACGAGGCCTTATATGCACTTAGTGCTCGTGTTTCAGCCCCGATGTCAGGAAGGTGGGGAGGGGAGAAGAAAAGTAGGACTGCAGCACTATGGACAGGTGCTACAGACAGTATTCTGTTCAGAGTAGTGTTGCAAACACCTTTCATGTGATTATGGCCATTCAGCTTAGTACATTGTTTAGGGATATTTGGATCCATTATGTGAGCAATGACCACTGACCACTTCAGAAATCATTTATGACACAATGAATACTCCATCTGTGCCCTAGACGTCACAGTTCCCCCTCACAGTGGTCCCCCAACTCCTCTTCTTCCCTGCTCCTCTTTTACTTCAATCCTGCCTATCTATCCCTATTCTACTACACTACAACTCTACCTAATGGAATGCCCACTGGAACTTTTTCTTTGGTTGCAGTACGCCTGAACATATACCCCTACATACTGTATTTAAAAAAAAAAAAATTCCAACGAATCTCCTAAAAGTAAGGGGGTTCGTGGAAGATCGGGATTTTAATGTGCCCAAATATAATGAAAATTGTTTAAAGTAAACAAATTAATCTAAAAACATGTGTTTTATTTATACAAAGATTTTTTTTTAAAACAATAAAGGTACAGAAGCTCTAAAAAGCATATCATCTTATGCATATTCACATACAGTACATAAATTACATTTGGTGAATCCCCGGAGGCATCTGGATCAGGATTCACCAAATTAAATGTATGTACAGGCATACCCCACTTTTAAGTACACAATGGGACCAGAGCATGTATGTAAAACAAAAATGTACTTAAAGTGAAACAATACCTTTTTTCACTTATAGGGTGTAGTGGGGGGTCAGGGGGTGTAGTGGGGGGGGTTAACAGTTGTAGTTAAGGTCTCAGGGGCTGTAGTGGGGGTGTCAGGGGCACACTGGAACAGGGTGGGCTATGCTCTCTGAGCTTCAGCTCCTTCTACTGCAACTGCAAAATGTCTGTACAGTACATGCAAGACACTTTACATACACTCACAGGTATGTCCTTACTCGCGAGTGTATGTAAAGTGAGTGTACTTAAAGCGGGGTATGCCTGTACTGTATGTGAATACGCATAAGAGAATATGTTTTTAAGAGCTTCTGTACCTTTATTGTTTTTTAAAAAGATCTTTGTATAAATAAAACACATGTTTTTAGATGAATCTGTTCGCTTGAACAACTTTCATTATTTGAGCACTTTAAAATCCCCATCTTCCCCGAACCCCCTTACTTTTAAGAGATTAGTGGGAAACATTTTTTTCAAATTGTCCTTATAGGGGATTGTGCCAGAATTGTATGTAGAGGTACCCCCACCCAACATCCCCCTATACCCCTATATATTTACAATACAAGGCTGTTGAAGTTCTGTTCCAATGAACATGTTTTTTTTTTATTGACTATCGACTGTAACCAACCTCACTGTCTGTACTGTTTATATACTTTGCTTTGTATGGAAAAAATCCAATAACCTTTTACTACTCAAAAAAAAATGACCTGGAATTCAGCTTTAAACCACAACTTATTTGAACTTAAACCACAACGTATTTGAACTTAAAGCAAACCCACCACTTACAAACTTGAAATACATATAAACTGCCAAAGTATTCGTAATTGTGTTCAGCCAGTCTTGTGATCCAGGCAGAATAGCCAAATCGATGACCTCACCTTTCTCTGCTATTGAAAGGGGTTTTTTGTAGCGCCTTTTAAGTCTGATCTTTATTTAAACTACTGTACACAATGTCTGCATTTAATTTCTCCATATCTTTATTTGCAAGTATTTTATTGGAAAGTCTCGCAGATTTTACATCAGAACCACTGAGAAATTCCCATTTCCCTTACCTATTAATCTTGTATGTTTAGACATTGATACATCTGTGTATACTGTGAACCAACATGTTTTAGGGACAAGGCATTACTGTTTTTGACATACATTGTTATTTGGGCACAATAGACAGCCTAGGGCTGCATTCACACTTGAGAAAGTGATTTTTTAGACTTTTTTTGTTGTTTTTATTTGTGTTTTTGCATGCCTATATGAGTGCGATAGTCTTTTGTATGTGCAATCAAGCTCCAGGCATTTTTGTTTTAGCTAATGAATGAAAGCAATAGGGGATTGAAGTATGTCTAAAAAAAATGCTCAAACACTTGATTTGAGCGTTTATATGTGTTCCTATTGCAGTCTTTGTGGCTAAAAATGCCCAAATCTGTCTCAAAAGAAGCACTTGTAACTTTTGTAGATTCAGGAGTCGAGCTATGGGGGCCTAAGGACTCATATGTGAACAGCCACCATTTAACTACATGGGATTTTATATGTTGGGAGTTTTTGAGCTTCGAGCTATACAATGCTCAGGTCTAAATGGTGTATTCTCTGATGGACAATACTAGGTCAACGTTATGAAGGACAGAGTATGAGAATTTTAGAGGAATATTTTTGATTTGTTACTTTTAGTTACTTCACTTTTTCCTTTTTGCTTAACCTTAGTAAATCTGTCCTGATCTGTAACACATAAACACTCATAGGTACCTACACAAATCATCAGTAGACTAAAAAGGACCTCTGATATTTAGAACGCTCTGTTAAATAAATACTGGGCTAGATTCTATTAATACGCCGCGTAAATTCAAATCTGCGCGGCGTATCTTCTTTCTGTATTCAGAAAGCAAGATACGCCGAAATTATGCTAAGATCCGACTGGCGTAAGACTCTTACGCCATCGTATCTTAGTTGCATATTTACGCTAGGTGGCGCTGCCGTCGATTTCAGCGTAGAATATGCAAATGAGCTGGATACGCCGATTCAGAAACGCACGTGCGCCCGGCGGATTTTTTTACGTCGTTTGCGTAAGGCTTTTTCCGGCGTAACGTTACTCCTTCTATATGAGGCATAGCCAATGTTAAGTATGGACGTCGTTCCCGCGTCGAATTTTTAAAATTTTACGTTGTTTGCGTAAGTCGTTCGTGAATAGGGCTTTACATAAATTACGTTCACGTCGAAAGCATTGCGACGTGATTAGGAGCATGCGCACTGGGATATGTTCACGGCCGGCGCATGCGCCGTTCGTGAGAAACGTCATTTACGTGGGGTCATGTTATATTTGCATAAAACACGCCCACCTCTTGACAATTTGAATTTGGCGCGCTTACACCGGCAGATTTACGCTACGCCGCCGCAACTTACGGAGCAAGTGCTTTGTGAATACTGCACTTGCCCGTCTAAGTTGCGGAGGCGTAGCGTAAATAGGATACGCTATGCCCGCATAAACTTACGTCCCCCTACCTGAATCTAGCCCACTGACTTTATCTATGAGGTTGGAACTTACTCTCTCCAGCCTGCTTCTTCTTAATATTGGTTAGGGAGCCGGAGCCCCCCACCCCTGCTTCTTCTTAATATTGGTTAGGGAGCCCCCCCTCCCACACCATTGAAGGACTAGTAGTAAGGTCGGGCAATGTGGCACCTATCTAGATGAAGTATTTTGCTTAGTAGAGTGTTCTGGGTTTTGGGGGTTGCTAAACATTCTAGATGATTACTATACACTGCAGTCCAGACACCTCTGAATGTCTGCATTTACATCTTGGTACCTGTGTTCAGTAAATAATACATGTAACTAACCTTAAAACCTATACTTGACCCGTTCCCACAAATAGGGGCCAGTTTCCATATAATTACCATTTTTTTTTTATTTGAAGAGATCAAGGTAGACAAGCCCACTTCCTATATTTTTACAAAAAAGTAGTTTTGCCAGTTTAATGATTTTTGAGACTCTACTTAACTATCTTTTTCTTATTATAGGGGGAAGAAAGTTCATAAAAGCACTATATTTTTCTTAATTATGTATTTTTACCTTTTTAGCTGTTTGGCCTCCAGTCTGTCTACTTTGCACCATTCTTTATAATGCATTCTAACACTAAAACATTCAAAGTCTCATACACCTGTGAAAAAGGAGAGAAAACCTTGGGGCAGATTCACAAAGAATTGCATGGGCATGTGAGATACGCTACGCCGATGTAACGTACTTTTTTTAGCTTTGAATCCACAACGAATTCGCGCCTTAAGTTACGGCGGCGTAGTGTATCTCTCGCGGCGTAACGGCGCCTAATTCAAATCGGCGAGTAGGGGGGGCGTGTTTCATTTAAATGAAGCGCGTCCCCGCGCCAAACGAACTGCTCATGCGCCGGCCCTAAATTTCCCGCCGTGCATTGCGCTAAATGACGTTGCAAGGACGTCATTGTTTTGACGTGGACGTAAATTACGTCCGTCCCGATTCACGGACGACTTACACAAACGAAAAAAGAAAAAAAAAATTAAACGCGGGAACGACGGCCATACTTAACATAGCAGGTTTAACTATACGCCACAAAACAGCAGCTTTAACTATACGCCGGAAAAAGCCGACTAGAGACGACGTGAAAGAATGCGACGGCCGCTCGTACGTTCGTGGATCGTCGGAAATAGCTAATTTGCATACTCGACACGGATTACGACGGGAACGCCACCCAGCGGATGCCGAAGAATTGCATCTTAGATCCAAAGGCGTTCAAAGACGTACGCCTGTCGGATCTAACCCAGATGCCGTCGTATCTTGTTTTGAGGATTCAAAACAAAGATACGACGCAGGAAATTTGAAAGTACGCCGGCGTATCAGTAGATACGCCGGCGTACTCGCTTTGTGGATCTGCCCCCTTGTGTATAAAATAGGACATAATGTGGTCACAATACAAGGATGGTCATTTGACTTTTCCAAGAAGACATAAGAATCTTGTTTTTGTTGTTGATCCCTTGTAACAAACAGGACTGTCTATAAGAATAATTGTTTTTGTTACCCCCAAGCAACTAGTCACCTTCCCTTAATTTTTTAGTGGCAGGTTTGTACATGAGGGAGAAGAGGATTGGTTGCTATGGGTAACACAAACAGTTCTTTTAGACAGTTTTTTTTCAAGATGACTGTTGTTTTTATTCTAAAGAAGTCAAGCTGCTAGAAAAGTTGCCTGTGTGACTGCAGGTTTTAGGCGGAGAAAGATTCAACCCTATATGATCAAATAACATAAACAGGTCCAGGTTGTAAGCTTGCATAATTGGTAGGTTTATTCAAACCAAAAGGAGGTGCTCACATTCAGGCATCAAGTACCACCTTAACTAACAACTGTGTTTCAGATGCTGGATGTTCACTCATATGCTTCAAGGACAAAAAAGACATCCAAGAGATGCTGGGAATTTAGTCTTAGTTCATATAAACTAGTGAAAGGAAAAAATGGCATACGTCAGACATCTCAGTAGCTAAGATTGCGCTGCTCACAACAGACAAAGCTACCTGCTTATGTGTACTCAGCAAGTTACCACAAAATAGCATGCACCAATAGAAGGAGCACCATTCCAAATGATAGAAGAGTCCAAATTGATTAATGGGGTTTTGTACTAAAATACATCCAAAGCATTCCAGGGGCCAAAAAACCCTCCCCCTTCATTAGGGCTTCTAGTAACCTCCTTTCGTAGATTTACACAGGAAAGCCTTATTTTGAGCTTATTCAGCATACAGCTTATTTATTTTATTCATTACAGGTACATATATAGCGCTGTCAATTTACATAGCGCTTTACATACGAGGTATGTCTAAAAAGTTTGGTAAATGGTCCGATAGCTCAACGGCAACATGGGCCAGGTATGTGTGAATACACATGGTTATCCAGAGACACGTTGAGAAGCGCCACCTAGCGTTGAGTACACGTGACCATCAGGGTAAACCCACCACACCAGGCAAACATAGTCAGTGTGAGAGGTAGGGTCACAGTGCAATGGAACAATGAGTGAACAATCAAGTTTTGCTACAAATTTGGGAAAATGGCGACAGAGACGCATGAAGTGTATGGGATGGAAGCCGTGAGCAGAAAACGTGTTTACGACTGATTCAAACGCTTTCGAAGGGAAAGGAAACGACTGAGGACGAGCAACGTTCAGGTCGCCGGTTGACAAGCAGAACACCAGACATGATCACAGGTGCGACAAATGCTGGCACAAGATCGGTGACTGACTCTATGATTGATGGCAGAGGAATTGGGCATTTACAAGGACAGATTTACTAAGGTTAAGCAAAAAGGAAAAAGTGAAGTAACTAAAAGTAACAAATCAAAAATATTCCTCTAAAATTCTCATACTCTGTCCTTCATAACGTTGACCTAGTATTGTCCATCAGAGAATACACCATTTAGACCTGAGCATTGTATAGCTCGAAGCTCAAAAACTCCCAACATATAAAATCCCATGTAGTTAAATGGTGGCAAATCCCTTGAATTGTGTTGTATTATGGGGTTTTGTTATGGGAACTTTTAATGCTTGTTCTCAAGTCATCTTATACTGTCAAATTGGTTGTAATTAGCAAAACAAGTTAAAGGTGATAATTTCCATTAAACTTTCCCTTTTAAACAGCTGCACTATTGAAAGGGAAACTCCTTACTTAATAGGATTAAGTGTGGCAACTTTCATTGATTGTCATGTAGAGAAAATGGTTTGGTTCCAAGATGGATCACTGTGTGCCAGGGACTGTTATTCTGGTGCCTCTAGAATTTCCCAGAAACAAGCTCACATGAAATATAGCTTTCAGATATTTCAGTGAGGCAGTGTACTATGTCAAAGAAAACAGATGGACCTATTTATCAAATTATTTGGAAAAAACTAAACTATTATACAGTATATATTGCCTCACAGGGGCCAATCATGTTTAATCTTCTGTTCTCTAATTATTATTGAGATAAGTCAATAACTCTGCCCCTTTACAAGACACTGTTTTGGCCTCATCTTGAATATACAGTTTAGTTTGATCATTCCTCCTGGGCCAATTTTAGGCCTATCTCCCTAATTAATATTGATATGAAAATTTTTACCAAAATTCTGGCAAATCGCCTAAACTCTTTTCTCCCTCGGTTAATAGGGAAGGATCAAGTTGGTTTTATACCTTAGAGGCAGGCTGGTGATGCTATTCGGCGTATATTGCAACTCCAACACATAGCTCATACCCGCTCGCTGGAATCCATGCTCTTGTCTCTGGACGTAAACAAGGCCTTTGACACTCTGTTGTGGCCTTATCTCATGTCTGTTCTTCGGCATTATGGCTTCGGGTCCTCGTTTATGCATTGGATGTCAG